>NC_074675.1:17078163-17132193 GCF_029448725.1 Salvelinus fontinalis | reverse complement strand
TACCTACATTATACCTACACTATACCTACACTATATCTACACTATACATACACTATACCTACATTATACCTACACTATACCTACATAATATCTACATTATACCTACACTATACCTACATTATAGCTACATTATACGTACATTATACCTACATTATACCTACACTATATCTACACTATATCTACACTATACATACACTATACCTACATTATACCTACACTATACCTACACTATATCTACACTATACATACACTATACCTACATTATACCTACACTATACCTACACTATATCTACACTATACATACACGATACCTACATTATACCTACACTATACCTACACTGTACCTACATTATACCTACACTATACCTACGCTATACCTACACTATACATACACTATACCTACACTATACCTACATAATACCTACATTATACCTACACTATACCTACATTATACCTACATTATACCTACACTGTATCTACATTATACCTACACTATACCTACACTATATCTACACTATACATACACTATACCTACATTATACCTACACTATACCTACATTATACCTACACTATACCTACATTATACCTAAACTATACCTACACTATACCTACACTATACCTACACTGTACCTACACTATACCAACATTATACCTACATTATACCTACACTATACATACATTATACCTACACTATAGCTACATTATACCTACACTGTACCTACATTATACCTACACTATAGCTACATTATACCTACACTGTACCTACACTATACCTACATTATACCTTCATTATACCTACACTATACATATATTATACCTACACTATAGCTACATTATACCTACACTATACCTACACTATACCTACACTATACCAACATTATACATACACTATACCTACACTATACCTACACTATACCAACATTATACCTACATTATACCTACACTATACCTACACTATACATACACTATACCTACACTATACCTACATAATACCTACATTATACCTACACTATACCTACATTATACCTACATTATACCTACACTGTATCTACATTATACCTACACTATACCTACACTATATCTACACTATACATACACTATACCTACATTATACCTACACTATACCTACATTATACCTACACTATACCTACATTATACCTAAACTATACCTACACTATACCTACACTATACCTACACTGTACCTACACTATACCTACATTATACCTACATTATACCTACACTATACATACATTATACCTACACTATAGCTACATTATACCTACACTGTACCTACATTATACCTACACTATAGCTACATTATACCTACACTGTACCTACACTATACCTACATTATACCTTCATTATACCTACACTATACATACATTATACCTACACTATAGCTACATTATACCTACACTATACCTACACTATACCTACACTATACCAACATTATACATACACTATACCTACACTATACCTACACTATACCAACATTATACCTACATTATACCTACACTATACCTAAACTGTACCTACACTACACCTACATTAGAACCTAATCTGTACCCACACTGTACCTACACTATACCTACATTATACCTACACTATACCTATACTATACATACACTATACATACACTATACCTACATTATACCTACATTATACCTACATTATAGTTACATTATAGCTACACCATACCTACATTATACCTACATTATACCTACACTATACCTACATTATACCGACACTATACTAGACTATACCTACATTATACCTACACTATACCTACATTAGTACCGACACTATACCTACACTATACCTACATACCTATATCCTGACACTATACCTACATTATACCTACACTATACCTACACTATACCTACATATACACACTATACCCTATACCTACTACCACATTATACCTACACTATACCTACATTATACCTACACTATACCTACACTATACCTACACTATACCTACACTATACCTACACTATACCTACACTATACATACCTACACCCTATACCTACTATACTATATACCTACACTATACCTACACTATACCTACATTATACTACACTAACCTACACTATACCTACACTATATACCTAACCACTATACCTACACTATACTACCTAACCACTATACCTACACTTATACCTACACCTATACCTACACTATATCTACACTATACTCACATACTACTATACCTACACTATACCTACACTGTACCTACATTATACCTACACTATACTACTATACCTACACTATACCATACACTATACCTACACTATACCTACATAACCTACCTATACATACATTATACCTACACTATACCTACATTATACCTACAATATACCTACTACTTATACCTACACTATACCAACTATCTACACTATACCTACACTATACCTACATTATACCTACACTATACCTACATTATACCCTACAACCTATACCCTACAACCTTATACCCTATACCCTACACTATACCCTACAACCTATACCCTACAACCTGTACCTACACTATACCTACATTATACCTACATTATACCTACACTATACCTACACTGTACCTACACTATAGCTACATTACATTATACCTAACTATACTACATATACCTACACTGTACCTACACTATACCTACATTATACCTTCATTATACCTACACTATACATACATTATACCTACACTATAGCTACATTATACCTACACTATACCTACACTATACCTACACTATACCAACATTATACATACACTATACCTACACTATACCTACACTATACCAACATTATACCTACATTATACCTACACTATACCTACACTGTACCTACACTATACCTACATTAGAACCTAATCTGTACCTACACTGTACCTACACTATACCTACATTATACCTACACTATACCTATACTATACATACACTATACATACACTATACCTACATTATACCTACATTATACCTACATTATAGTTACATTATAGCTACACCATACCTACCTACATTATACCGACACTATACCTAGACTATACCTACATTATACCTACACTATACCTACATTATACCGACACTATACCTACACTATACCTACATTATACCTACACTATACCTACATTATACCTACATTATACCTACACTATACCTACATTATACCGACACTATACCTACACTATACCTAGACTATACCAACATTATACATACATTATAAATACACTATACCTACACTGTACCTACATTATACCTACACTATACCTACACTATACCTACACTATACATACACTATACCTACACTATACATACACTATTCCTACATTATACCTACATAATACCTACATTATACCTACATTATACCTACACTATACCTACACTATAGCTACATTATAACTACACTATACCGACATTATAACTACACTATACCTACACTATACCTACATTATACCTACACTATACCTACACTATACCTACACTATACCTACACTATTCCTACACTATACCTACACTATACATACACTACACCTACACTATACCTACATAATACCTACATTATACCTACACTATACCTACATTATACCTACATTATATCTGCACTATACATACACTATACCTACATTATAACTACACTATACCGACATTATACCTACACTATAACTACACTATACCGACATTATACCTACACTATACCTACACTATACCTACATTATACCTACACTATACCTACACTATACCTACACTATACATACACTATACCTACACTATACCTACATAATACCTACATTATACCTACACTGTACCTACATTATACCTACACTATACCTACACTATATCTACACTATACATACACTATACCTACATTATACCTACACTATACCTACATTATACCTACACTATACCTACATTATACCTAAACTATACCTACACTATACCTACACTATACATACACTATACCTACACTATAGCTACATAATACCTACATTATACCTACACTGTACCTACATTATACCTACACTATACCTACATTATACCTACACTATACCTACATTATACCTAAACTATACCTACACTATACCTACACTATACCTATACTGTACCTACACCATACCTACATTATACCTACATTATACCTACACTATACATACATTATACATACACTATAGCTACATTATACCTACACTGTACCTACATTATACCTACACTATAGCTACATTATACCTACACTGTACCTACACTATACCTACATTATACCTTCATTATACCTACAATATACATACATTATACCTACACTATACCTACATTATACCTACATTATACCTACACTATACCAACATTATACCTACACTATACCTACACTATACCAACATTATACCTACATTATACCTACACTATACCTACACTGTACCTACACTATACCTACATTATACCTACACTGTACCTACACTGTACCTACACTATACCTACATTATACCTACACTATACCTATACTATACATACACCAAACCTACATTATACTTACATTATACATACATTATACCTACACTATACCTACATTATACATGCATTATACCTACACTATACCTACATTATACCTACACTATACCTACACTATACCTAAATTATACCTCATTATACATAGACTATACATACACTATACCTACATTATACCTACATTATACCTACATTATACCGACACTATACCTACATTATACCTACACTATACCTACATTATACCTACATTATACCTACATTATAGCTACACCATACCTACATTATACCTACATTATACCTACATTATAGCTACACTATACCTACACTATACCTACACTATACATACACTATACCTACACTATACCTACATTAAACATACACTATACCTACATTATAGCTACACTATACCTATACTATACCTACACTATACCTACACTATACCTACACTATACCTACATTAAACATACACTATACCTACATTATACCTACACTATACCTACACTGTACCTATATTATACCTACACTATACCTACACTATACCTACACTATACATACACTATACCTACACTATACCTACATAATACCTACATTATACCTACACTGTACCTACATTATACCTACACTATACCTACATTATACCTACACTATACCTACATTATACCTAAACTATACCTACACTATACCTACACTATACCTATACTGTACCTACACCATACCTACATTATACCTACATTATACCTACACTATACATACATTATACATACACTATAGCTACATTATACCTACACTGTACCTAAATTATACCTACACTATAGCTACATTATACCTACACTGTACCTACACTATACCTACATTATACCTTCATTATACCTACACTATACATACATTATACCTACACTATACCTACATTATACCTACATTATACCTACACTATACCAACATTATACATACACTATACCTACACTATACCAACATTATACCTACATTATACCTACACTATACCTACACTGTACCTACACTATACCTACATTATACCTACACTGTACCTACACTGTACCTACACTATACCTACATTATACCTGCACTATACCTATACTATACATACACTATACATACACTATACCTACATTATACTTACATTGTACATACATTATACCTACACTATACCTACATTATACATGCATTATACCTACACTATACCTACATTATACCTACACTATACCTACACTATACCTAAATTATACCTCATTATACATAGACTATACATACACTATACCTACATTATACCTACATTATACCTACATTATACCGACACTATACCTACATTATACCTACACTATAACTACATTATACCTACATTATACCTACATTATAGCTACACCATACCTACATTATACCTACATTATACCTACATTATAGCTACACTATACCTACACTATACCTACACTATACATACACTATACCTACACTATACCTACATTAAACATACACTATACCTACATTATAGCTACACTATACCTATACTATACCTACACTATACCTACACTATACCTACACTATACCTACATTAAACATACACTATACCTACATTATACCTACACTATACCTACACTGTACCTATATTATACCTACACTATACCTACACTATACCTACACTATACATACACTATACCTACACTATACCTACATAATACCTACATTATACCTACACTATACCTACATTATAGCTACATTATACCTACATTATACCTACATTATACATACACCATACCTACACTATATCTACACTATACATACACTATACCTACATTATAACTACACTATACCTACACTATATCTACACTATACCTACACTATACCTACATTATACCTACACTATACCTACACTGTATCTACACTATACATACACTATACCTACATTATACATACACTATACCTACACTGTACCTACATTATACCTACACTATACCTACACTATACCTACACTATACATACACTATACCTACATTATACCTACACTATACCTACATTATACCTACATTATACCTACACTGTACCTACATTATACCTACACTATACCTACACTATATCTACACTATACATACACTATACCTACATTATACCTACACTATACCTACATTATACCTACACTATACCTACATTATACCTAAACTATACCTACACTATACCTACACTGTACCTACACTATACCTACATTATACCTACATTATACCTACACTATACATACATTATACCTACACTATAGCTACATTATACCTACACTATATCTACACTATACCTACACTATACCAACATTATACATACACTATACCTACACTATACCTACACTATACATACATTATACCTACACTGTACCTACACTGTACCTACACTATACCTACATTATACCTACAAAATACCTATACTATACATACACTATACATACACTATACCTACATTATACCTACATTATACCTACATTATAGTTACATTATAGCTACACTATACCTACATTATACCGACACTATACCTACACTATACCTACATTATACCTACACTATACCTACATTATACCGACACTATACCTACACTATACCTACATTATACCTACACTATACCTACATTATACCTACATTATACCAACACTATACCTACACTATACCTAGACTATACCAACATTATACATACATTATAAATACACTATACCTACACTGTACCTACATTATACCTACATTATACCTAAACTATACCTACACTATACATACACTATACCTACACTATACATACACTATTCCTACATTATACCTACATAATACCTACATTATACCTACATTATACCTACACTATACCTACACTATAGCTACATTATAACTACACTATACCGACATTATAACTACACTATACCTACACTATACCTACATTATACCTACACTATACCTACACTATACCTACACTATACATACACTATACCTACACTATACTTACACTATACATACACTACACCTACACTATACCTACATAATACCTACATTATACCTACACTATACCTACATTATACCTAAATTATATCTACACTATACCTACACTATACCTACATTATAACTACACTATACCGACATTATACCTACACTATAACTACACTATACCGACATTATACCTACACTATACCTACACTATACCTACATTATACCTACACTATACCTACACTATACCTACACTATACATACACTATACCTACACTATACCTACATAATACCTACACTATACCTACACTATACCTACATTATACCTACACTATACCTACACTATACCTACACTATACCTACACTATACCTACACTATACCTACACTATACCTACATTATACCTACACTATACCTACATTATACCTAAACTATACCTACACTATACCTACACTATACATACACTATACCTACACTATACCTACATAATACCTACATTATACCTACACTGTACCTACATTATACCTACACTATACCTACATTATACCTACACTATACCTACATTATACCTAAACTATACCTACACTATACCTACACTATACCTACACTGTACCTACACTATACCTACATTATACCTACATTATACCTACACTATACATACATTATACATACACTATACCTACATTATACCTACACTGTACCTACATTATACCTACACTATAGCTACATTATACCTACACTGTACCTACACTATACCTACATTATACCTTCATTATACCTACACTATACATACATTATACCTACACTATACCTACATTATACCTACATTATACCTACACTATACCAACATTATACCTACACTATACCTACACTATACCAACATTATACCTACATTATACCTACACTATACCTACACTGTACCTACACTATACCTACATTATACCTACACTGTACCTACACTGTACCTACACTATACCTACATTATACCTACACTATACCTATACTATACATACACTATACCTACATTATACTTACATTATACATACATTATACCTACACTATACCTACATTATACATGCATTATACCTACACTATACCTACATTATACCTACACTATACCTACACTATACCTACATTATACCTCATTATACATACACTATACCTACACTATACCTACATTATACCTACATTATACCTACATTATACCGACACTATACCTACATTATACCTACACTATACCTACATTATACCTACATTATACCTACATTATAGCTACACCATACCTACATTATACCTACATTATACCTACATTATAGCTACACTATACCTACACTATACCTACACTATACATACACTATACCTACACTATACCTACATTAAACATACACTATACCTACATTATACCTACACTATACCTATACTATACCTACACTATACCTACACTATACCTACACTATACCTACATTAAACATACACTATACCTACATTATACCTACACTATACCTACACTGTACCTACACTATACCTACACTATACCTACACTATACCTACACTATACATACACTATACCTACACTATACCTACATAATACCTACATTATACCTACACTGTACCTACATTATACCTACACTATACCTACATTATACCTACACTATACCTACATTATACCTACACTATACCTACACTATACCTACACTATACCTACACTGTACCTACACCATACCTACATTATACCTACATTATACCTACACTATACCTACACTATACATACACTATAGCCTACACTATACCTACACTGTACCTACACTATACCTACACTATAGCTACATTATACCTACACTGTACCTACACTATACCTACATTATACCTTCATTATACCTACACTATACATACATTATACCTACACTATACCTACATTATACCTACATTATACCTACACTATACCTACACTATACCTACACTATACCTACACTATACCAACATTATACCTACATTATACCTACACTATACCTACACTGTACCTACACTATACCTACATTATACCTACACTGTACCTACACTGTACCTACACTATACCTACATTATACCTACACTATACCTATACTATACATACACTATACATACACTATACCTACATTATACTTACATTGTACATACATTATACCTACACTATACCTACATTATACATGCATTATACCTACACTATACCTACATTATACCTACACTATACCTACACTATACCTAAATTATACCTCATTATACATAGACTATACATACACTATACCTACATTATACCTACATTATACCTACATTATACCGACACTATACCTACATTATACCTACACTATAACTACATTATACCTACATTATACCTACATTATAGCTACACCATACCTACATTATACCTACATTATACCTACATTATAGCTACACTATACCTACACTATACCTACACTATACATACACTATACCTACACTATACCTACATTAAACATACACTATACCTACATTATAGCTACACTATACCTACACTATACCTACACTATACCTACACTATACCTACACTATACCTACATTAAACATACACTATACCTACATTATACCTACACTATACCTACACTGTACCTACATTATACCTACACTATACCTACACTATACCTACACTATACATACACTATACCTACACTATACCTACATAATACCTACATTATACCTACACTATACCTACATTATAGCTACATTATACCTACATTATACCTACATTATACATACACCATACCTACACTATATCTACACTATACATACACTATACCTACATTATAACTACACTATACCTACACTATATCTACACTATACCTACACTATACCTACATTATACCTACACTATACCTACACTGTATCTACACTATACATACACTATACCTACATTATACCTACACTATACCTACACTGTACCTACATTATACCTACACTATACCTACACTATACCTACACTATACATACACTATACCTACACTATACCTACACTATACCTACATTATACCTACATTATACCTACACTGTACCTACATTATACCTACACTATACCTACACTATATCTACACTATACATACACTATACCTACATTATACCTACACTATACCTACATTATACCTACACTATACCTACATTATACCTAAACTATACCTACACTATACCTACACTGTACCTACACTATACCTACATTATACCTACATTATACCTACACTATACATACATTATACCTACACTATAGCTACATTATACCTACACTATATCTACACTATACCTACACTATACCAACATTATACATACACTATACCTACACTATACCTACACTATACATACATTATACCTACACTGTACCTACACTGTACCTACACTATACCTACATTATACCTACAAAATACCTATACTATACATACACTATACATACACTATACCTACATTATACCTACATTATACCTACATTATAGTTACATTATAGCTACACTATACCTACATTATACCGACACTATACCTACACTATACCTACATTATACCTACACTATACCTACATTATACCTACACTATACCTACACTATACCTACATTATACCTACACTATACCTACATTATACCTACATTATACCAACACTATACCTACACTATACCTAGACTATACCAACATTATACATACATTATAAATACACTATACCTACACTGTACCTACATTATACCTACATTATACCTAAACTATACCTACACTATACATACACTATACCTACACTATACATACACTATTCCTACATTATACCTACATAATACCTACATTATACCTACATTATACCTACACTATACCTACACTATACCTACATTATAACTACACTATACCGACATTATACCTACACTATACCTACACTATACCTACATTATACCTACACTATACCTACACTATACCTACACTATACATACACTATACCTACACTATACTTACACTATACATACACTACACCTACACTATACCTACATAATACCTACATTATACCTACACTATACCTACATTATACCTAAATTATATCTACACTATACCTACACTATACCTACATTATAACTACACTATACCGACATTATACCTACACTATAACTACACTTTACCGACATTATACCTACACTATACCTACACTATACCTACATTATACCTACACTATACCTACACTATACCTACACTATACATACACTATACCTACACTATACCTACACTATACATACACTATACCTACACTATACCTACATAATACCTACATTATACCTACACTGTACCTACATTATACCTACACTATACCTACACTATATCTACACTATACATACACTATACCTACATTATACCTACACTATACCTACATTATACCTAAACTATACCTACACTATACCTACACTATACATACACTATACCTACACTATACCTACACTCTACCTACATTATACCTACACTGTACCTACATTATACCTACACTATACCTACATTATACCTACACTATACCTACATTATACCTAAACTATACCTACACTATACCTACACTATACCTACACTGTACCTACACTATACCTACATTATACCTACATTATACCTACACTATACATACATTATACATACACTATACCTACATTATACCTACACTGTACCTACATTATACCTACACTATAGCTACATTATACCTACACTGTACCTACACTATACCTACATTATACCTTCATTATACCTACACTATACATACATTATACCTACACTATACCTACATTATACCTACATTATACCTACACTATACCTACACTATACCAACATTATACATACACTATACCTACACTATACCTACACTATACCAACATTATACCTACATTATACCAACACTATACCTACACTGTACCTACACTATAGCTACATTATACCTACACTGTACCTACACTATACCTACATTATACCTTCATTACACCTACACTATACATACATTATACCTACACTATAGCTACATTATACCTACACTATACCAACATTATACATACACTATACCTACATTATACCTAAACTATACCAACATTATACCTACATTATACCTACACTATACCTACACTGTACCTACACTATACCTACATTATACCTACACTGTACCTACACTGTACCTACACTATACCTACATTATGCCTACACTATACCTATACTATACATACAATATACATACACTATACCTACATTATACTTACATTATACCTACATTATAGTTACATTATAGCTACACCATACCTACATTATACCTACATTATACCTACACTATACCTACATTATACCGACACTATACCTACACTATACCTACATTATACCTACACTATACCTACATTATACCGACACTATACCTACACTATACCTACATTATACCGACACTATACCTACATTATACCTACATTATACCTACACTATACCTACATTATACCGACACTATACCTACACTATACCTAGACTATACCAACATTATACATACATTATAAATACACTATACCTACACTATACCTACACTATACATACACTATACCTACACCATACATACATTATTCCTACATTATACCTACATAATACCTACATTATACCTACATTATACCTACACTATACCTACACTATACCTACATTATAACTAAACTATACCGACATTATACCTACACTATACCTACACTATACCTACATTATACCTACACTATACCTACACTATACCTACACTATACATACACTATACCTACACTATAGTTACACTATACATACACTACACCTACACTATACCTACATAATACCTACATTATACCTACACTATACCTACATTATACCTACATTATATCTACACTATACCTACACTATACCTACATTATACCTACACTATACCTACACTATACCTACACTATACATACACTATACCTACACTATACCTACACTATACATACACTATACCTACACTATACCTACACTATACATACACTATACCTACACTATACCTACACTATACATACACTATACCTACACTATACCTACATAATACCTACATTATACCTACACTGTACCTACATTATACCTACACTATACCTACACTATATCTACACTATACATACAGTATACCTACATTATACCTACACTATACCTACATTATACCTACACTATACCTACATTATACCTAAACTATACCTACACTATACCTACACTATACATACACTATACCTACACTATACCTACATAATACCTACATTATACCTACACTGTACCTACACTATACCTACATTATACCTACATTATACCTACACTATACATACATTATACATACACTATACCTACATTATACCTACACTGTACCTACACTATACCTACATTATACCTTCATTATACCTACACTATACATACATTATACCTACACTATACCTACATTATACCTACATTATACCTACACTATACCTACACTATACCAACATTATACATACACTATACATACACTATACCTACACTATACCAACATTATACCTACATTATACCTACACTATACCTACACTGTACCTACACTATACCTACATTATACCTACACTGTACCTACACTGTACCTACACTATACCTACATTATACCTACACTATACCTATACTATACATACACTATACATACACTATACCTACACTATACCTAAATTATACCTCATTATACATACACTATACATACACTATACCTACATTATACCTACATTATACCTACATTATACCTACACTATACCTACATTATACCTACACTATACCTACATTATACCTACATTATAGCTACACCATACCTACATTATACCTACATTATACCTACATTATAGCTACACTATACCTACACTATACCTACACTATACATACACTATACCTACACTATACCTACATTAAACATACACTATACCTACATTATACCTACATTATAGCTACACCATACCTACATTATACCTACATTATACCTACATTATAGCTACACTATACCTACACTATACCTACACTATACATACACTATACCTACACTATACCTACATTAAACATACACTATACCTACATTATAGCTACACTATACCTATACTATACCTACACTATACCTACACTATACCTACACTATACCTACATTAAACATACACTATACCTACATTATACCTACACTATACCTACACTGTACCTACATTATACCAACACTTAACCTACACTATACCTACACTATACCTACACTATACCTACACTGTACCTACACTATACCTACATTATACCTACATTATACCTACACTATACATACATTATACATACACTATACCTACATTATACCTACACTGTACCTACATTATACCTACACTATAGCTACATTATACCTACACTGTACCTACACTATACCTACATTATACCTTCATTATACCTACACTATACATACATTATACCTACACTATACCTACATTATACCTACAATATACCTACACTATACCTACACTATACCAACATTATACATACACTATACCTACACTATACCTACACTATACCAACATTATACCTACATTATACCTACACTATACCTACACTGTACCTACACTATAGCTACATTATACCTACACTGTACCTACACTATACCTACATTATACCTTCATTATACCTACACTATACATACATTATACCTACACTATAGCTACATTATACCTACACTATACCTACACTATACCTACACTATACCAACATTATACATACACTATACCTACACTATACCTACACTATACCAACATTATACCTACATTATACCTACACTATACCTACACTGTACCTACACTATACCTACATTATACCTACACTATACCTACATTGTACCTACACTATACCTACATTATACCTACACTATACCTACACTATACCTACACTATACATACACTATACCTACATTATACCTACATTATACCTACATTATAGTTACATTATAGCTACACCATACCTACATTATACCTACATTATACCTACACTATACCTACATTATACCGACACTATACCTACACTATACCTACATTATACCTACACTATACCTACATTATACCTACATTATACCTACACTATACCTACATTATACCGACACTATACCTACACTATACCTAGACTATACCAACATTATACATACATTATAAATACACTATACCTACACTGTACCTACATTATACCTACACTATACCTACACTATACCTACACTATACATACACTATACCTACACTATACATACATTATTCCTACATTATACCTACATAATACCTACATTATACCTACATTATACCTACACTATACCTACACTATACCTACATTATAACTAAACTATACCGACATTATACCTACACTATACCTACACTATACCTACATTATACCTACACTATACCTACACTATACCTACACTATACATACACTATACCTACACTATACTTACACTATACATACACTACACCTACACTATACCTACATAATACCTACATTATACCTACACTATACCTACATTATACCTACATTATATCTACACTATACCTACACTATACCTACATTATAACTACACTATACCGACATTATACCTACACTATAACTACACTATACCGACATTATACCTACACTATACCTACACTATACCTACATTATACCTACACTATACCTACACTATACCTACACTATACATACACTATACCTACACTATACCTACACTATACATACACTATACCGACACTATACCTACATAATACCTACATTATACCTACACTGTACCTACATTATACCTACACTATACCTACACTATATCTACACTATAAATACACTATACCTACATTATACCTACACTATACCTACATTATACCTACACTATACCTACATTATACCTAAACTATACCTACACTATACCTACACTATACATACACTATACCTACACTATACCTACATAATACCTACATTATACCTACACTGTACCTACATTATACCTACACTATACCTACATTATACCTACACTATACCTACATTATACCTAAACTATACCTACACTATACCTACACTATACCTACACTGTACCTACACTATACCTACATTATACCTACATTATACCTACACTATACATACATTATACCTACACTATAGCTACATTATACCTACACTGTACCTACATTATACCTACACTATAGCTACATTATACCTACACTGTACCTACACTATACCTACATTATACCTACATTATACCTACACTATAGCCTACATTATGCCTACACTATAGCTACATTATACCTACATTATACCTACACTATACCTACACTATACCAACATTATACATACACTATACCTACACTATACCTACACTATACCAACATTATACCTACATTATACCTACACTATACCTACACTGTACCTACACTATACCTACATTATACCTACACTGTACCTACACTGTACTTACACTATACCAACATTATACCTACACTATACCTATACTATACATACACTATACATACACTATACCTACACTATACCTAAATTATACCTCATTATACATACACTATACATACACTATACCTACATTATACCTACATTATACCTACATTATACCTACACTATACCTACATTATACCTACTCTATACCTACATTATACCTACATTATAGCTACACCATACCTACATTATACCTACATTATACCTACATTATAGCTACACTATACCTACACTATACCTACACTATACATACACTATACCTACACTATACCTACATTAAACATAAACTATACCTACATTATACCTACATTATAGCTACACCATACCTACATTATACCTACATTATACCTACATTATAGCTACACTATACCTACACTATACCAACACTATACATACACTATACCTACACTATACCTACATTAAACATACACTATACCTACATTATACCTACACTATACCTACACTGTACCTACATTATACCTACACTATACATACACTATACCTACACTATACCTACATAATACCTACATTATACCTACACTATACCTACATTATAGCTACATTATACCTACATTATACCTACACTATACCTACACTATATCTACACTATACATACACTATACCTACATTATACCTACACTATACCTACACTATATCTGCACTATACATACACTATACCTACATTATACCTACACTATACCTACACTATATCTACACTATACATACACTATACCTACATTATACCTACACTATACCTACACTGTACCTACATTATACCTACACTATACCTACACTATACCTACACTATACATACACTGTACCTACACAATACCTACATTATACCTACACTATACCTACATTATACCTACATTATACCTACATTATACCTACACTGTACCTACTTTATACCTACACTATACCTACACTATATCTACACTATACATACACTATACCTACACTATACCTACACTATACCTACATTATACCTACACTATACCTACATTATACCTAAACTATACCTACACTATACCTACACTGTACCTACACTATACCTACACTATACCTACATTATACCTACATTATACCTACACTATAGCTACATTATACCTACACTATACCTACACTATACCTACACTATACCTACACTATACATACACTATACCTACACTATACATACATTATTCCTACATTATACCTACATAATACCTACATTATACCTACATTATACCTACACTATACCTACACTATACCTACATTATAACTAAACTATACCGACATTATACCGACATTATACCTACACTATACCTACACTATACCTACATTATACCTACACTATACCTACACTATACCTACACTATACATACACTATACCTACACTATACTTACACTATACATACACTACACCTACACTATACCTACACTATACCTACATTATACCTACATTATACCTACACTATACACTATACCTACACTATACCTACATTATACCGACACTATACCTCCACTATACCTACACTATACCAACATTCAACATACATTATAAATACACTATACCTACACTGTACCTACATTATACCTACACTATACCTACACTATACCTACACTATACATACACTATACCTACACTATACATACACTATTCCCTCATTATACCTACATAATACCTACATTATACCTACATTATACCTACACTATACCTACACTGTACCTACATTATAACTACACTATACCGACATTATACCTACACTATACCTACACTATACCTACATTATACCTACACTATACCTACACTATACCTACACTATACATACACTATACCTACACTATACTTACACTATACATACACTACACCTACACCCTACCTACATAATACCTACATTATACCTACATTATATCTACACTATACCTACACTATACCTACATTATAACTACACTATACCGACATTATACCTACACTATAACTACACTATACCGACATTATACCTACACTATACCTACACTATACCTACATTATACTTACACTATACCTACACTATACCTACACTATACATACACTATACCTACACTATACCTACACTATACATACACTATACCTACACTATACCTACATAATACCTACACTATACCTACACTATACCTACATTATAACTACACTATACTTACACTATACCTACACTATACCTACACTATACATACACTATACCTACACTATACCTACACTATACATACACTATACCTACACTATACCTACATAATACCTACACTATACCTACACTATACCTACATTATAACTACACTATACCGACATTATACCTACACTATACCTACACTATACCTACATTATACCTACACTATACCTACACTGTACCTACATTATACCTACACTATACCTACACTATATCTACACTATACATACACTATACCTACATTATACCTACACTATACCTACATTATACCTACACTATACCTACATTATACCTAAACTATACCTACACTATACCTACACTATACCTACACTGTACCTACACTATACCTACATTATACCTACATTATACCTACACTATACATACATTATACCTACACTATAGCAACATTATACCTACACTGTACCTACATTATACCTACACTATACCTACACTGTACCTACACTATACCTACATTATACCTACATTATACCTACACTATAGCCACATTATGCCTACACTATAGCTACATTATACCTACACTATACCTACACTAATCCTACACTATACCAACATTATACCTACACTATACCTACACTATACCAACATTATACCTACATTATAACTACATTATACCTACACTGTACCTACACTGTACCTACACTATACCTACATTATACCGACACCATACCTACATTATACCTACATTGTACCAACATTATACCTACACTGTAACTACACTATACCTACACTATACTTACATTATACCTACACTATACCTACATTATACCGACACTATACCTACATTATACATACATTATACATACATTATACCTACACTATACCTATATTATACCTACATTGTACCTACATTATACCTACACTATACCTACATTATACCTACATTATACCTACATTATACCTACATTGCACCTAAACTATACCTACATTATACCTACACTATACCTACACTATACATACACTATACCTACACTATACCTACATAATATCTACATTATACCTACACTATATCTACACTATACCTATATTATACCTACACTATACCTACATTGTACCTACATTGTACCTACATTATACCTACACTATACCTACACTATGCCTACACTATACATACACTATACCTACACTATACCTACACTATATCTACACTATACATGCACTATACCTACATTATACCTACACTATACATGCACTATACCTACATTATACCTACATTGTACCTACATTATACCTACACTATACCTACACTATGCCTACATTGTACCTACACTATACCTACACTATACCTACATTGTACCTACATTGTACCTACATTATACCTACACTATACCTACACTATGCCTACACTATACATACACTATACCTACACTATACCTACACTATATCTACATTGTACCTACATTGTACCTACATTATACCTACACTATACCTACACTATGCCTACACTATACATACACTATACCTACACTATACCTACATAATACCTACATTATACCTACACTATACCTACATTATACCTACACTGTACCTACATTATACCTACATTGTACCTACATTATACCTACACTATACCTACACTATGCCTACATTGTACCTACACTATACCTACACTATACCTACATTGTACCTACATTGTACCTACATTATACCTACACTATACCTACACTATGCCTACACTATACATACACTATACCTACACTATACCTACACTATATCTACACTATACATGCACTATACCTACATTATATCTACACTATACATGCACTATACCTACATTATACCTACACTATACCTACACTATATCTACACTATACATACACTATACCTACATTATAACTACACTATACCTACACTATATCTACACTATACCTACATTATACCTACACTATACCTACATTGTACCTACATTGTACCTACATTATACCTACACTATACCTACACTATGCCTACACTATACATACACTATACCTACACTATACCTACATAATACCTACATTATACCTACACTATACCTACATTATACCTACACTGTACCTACATTATACCTACACTATACCTAAACTATACCTACACTATACCTACACTATACCTACACTGTACCTACACTATACCTACATTATACCTACATTATACCTACACTATACATACACTATACCTACACTGTACCTACACTATACCTACACTATACCTACATTATACCTACACTATACCTACACTATACCTACACTATACATACACTATACCTACACTATACTTACACTATACATACACTACACCTACACCCTACCTACATAATACCTACATTATACCTACACTATACCTACATTATACCTACATTATATCTACACTATACCTACACTATACCTACATTATAACTACACTATACCGACATTATACCTAACCTATAACTACACTATACCGACATTATACCTACACTATACCTACACTATACATACATTATACTTACACTATACCTACACTATACCTACACTATACATACACTATACCTACACTATACCTACACTATACATACACTATACCTACACTATACCTACATAATACCTACATTATACCTACACTATACCTACATTATACCTACACTATACCTACATTATAGCTACACTATACCTACACTATACCTACATTATAACTACACTGTACCTACACTATACCTACATTATACCTACATTATACCTACACTATACATACATTATACCTACACTATAGCAACATTATACCTACACTGTACCTACATTATACCTACACTATAGCTACATTATACCTACACTGTACCTACACTGTACCTACATTATACCTACATTATACCTACACTATAGCCACATTATGCCTACACTATAGCTACATTATACCTACACTATACCTACACTAATCCTACACTATACAACATTATACCTACACTATACATACACTATTCCTACATTATACCTACATAATACCTACATTATACCTACATTATACCTACACTATACCTACACTATACCTACATTATTACTACACTATACCGACATTATACCTACACTATACCTACACTATACCTACATTTTACCTACACTATACCTACACTATACCTACACTATACATACACTATACCTACACTATACTTACACTATACATACACTACACCTACACTATACCTACATAATACCTACATTATACCTACACTATACCTACATTATACCTACATTATAGCAACACTATACCTACACTATACCTACATTATAACTACACTATACCGACATTATATCTACACTATAACTACACTATACCGACATTATACCTACACTATACCTACACTATACCTACATTATACCTACACTATACCTACACTATACCTACACTATACCTACACTAAACCTACACTATACCTACACTATACATACACTATACCTACACTATACCTACATAATACCTACATTATACCTACACAATACCTACATTATAACTACACTATACCTACATTATAGCTACACTATACCTACACTATACCTACATAATACCTACATTATACCTACACTATACCTACATTATACCTACACTGTACCTACATTATACCTACACTATACCTAAACTATACCTACACTATACCTACACTATACCTACACTGTACCTACACTATACCTACATTATACCTACATTATACCTACACTATACATACACTATACCTACACTGTACCTACACTATATCTACACTATACCTACATTATACCTACACTATACCTACATTGTACCTACATTGTACCTACATTATACCTACACTATACCTACACTATGCCTACACTATACATACACTATACCTACACTATACCTACATAATACCTACATTATACCTACACTATACCTACATTATACCTACACTGTACCTACATTATACCTACACTATACCTAAACTATACCTACACTATACCTACACTATACCTACACTGTACCTACACTATACCTACATTATACCTACATTATACCTACACTATACATACACTATACCTACACTGTACCTACACTATACCTACACTATACCTACATTATACCTACACTATACCTACACTATACCTACACTATACATACACTATACCTACACTATACTTACACTATACATACACTACACCTACACCCTACCTACATAATACCTACATTATACCTACACTATACCTACATTATACCTACATTATATCTACACTATACCTACACTATACCTACATTATAACTACACTATACCGACATTATACCTAACCTATAACTACACTATACCGACATTATACCTACACTATACCTACACTATACATACATTATACTTACACTATACCTACACTATACCTACACTATACATACACTATACCTACACTATACCTACACTATACATACACTATACCTACACTATACCTACATAATACCTACATTATACCTACACTATACCTACATTATACCTACACTATACCTACATTATAGCTACACTATACCTACACTATACCTACATTATAACTACACTGTACCTACACTATACCTACATTATACCTACATTATACCTACACTATACATACATTATACCTACACTATAGCAACATTATACCTACACTGTACCTACATTATACCTACACTATAGCTACATTATACCTACACTGTACCTACACTGTACCTACATTATACCTACATTATACCTACACTATAGCCACATTATGCCTACACTATAGCTACATTATACCTACACTATACCTACACTAATCCTACACTATACAACATTATACCTACACTATACATACACTATTCCTACATTATACCTACATAATACCTACATTATACCTACATTATACCTACACTATACCTACACTATACCTACATTATTACTACACTATACCGACATTATACCTACACTATACCTACACTATACCTACATTTTACCTACACTATACCTACACTATACCTACACTATACATACACTATACCTACACTATACTTACACTATACATACACTACACCTACACTATACCTACATAATACCTACATTATACCTACACTATACCTACATTATACCTACATTATAGCAACACTATACCTACACTATACCTACATTATAACTACACTATACCGACATTATATCTACACTATAACTACACTATACCGACATTATACCTACACTATACCTACACTATACCTACATTATACCTACACTATACCTACACTATACCTACACTATACCTACACTAAACCTACACTATACCTACACTATACATACACTATACCTACACTATACCTACATAATACCTACATTATACCTACACAATACCTACATTATAACTACACTATACCTACATTATAGCTACACTATACCTACACTATACCTACATAATACCTACATTATACCTACACTATACCTACATTATACCTACACTGTACCTACATTATACCTACACTATACCTAAACTATACCTACACTATACCTACACTATACCTACACTGTACCTACACTATACCTACATTATACCTACATTATACCTACACTATACATACACTATACCTACACTGTACCTACATTATACGTACATTGTACCTACATTATACCTACACTATACCTACACTATGCCTACATTGTACCTACACTATACCTACACTATACCTACATTGTACCTACATTGTACCTACATTATACCTACACTATACCTACACTATGCCTACACTATACATACACTATACCTACACTATACCTACACTATATCTACACTATACATGCACTATACCTACATTATATCTACACTATACATGCACTATACCTACATTATACCTACACTATACCTACACTATATCTACACTATACATACACTATACCTACATTATAACTACACTATACCTACACTATATCTACACTATACCTACATTATACCTACACTATACCTACATTGTACCTACATTGTACCTACATTATACCTACACTATACCTACACTATGCCTACACTATACATACACTATACCTACATAATACCTACATTATACCTAC
Source organism: Salvelinus fontinalis (assembly GCF_029448725.1). Lineage (NCBI taxonomy): Eukaryota > Metazoa > Chordata > Actinopteri > Salmoniformes > Salmonidae > Salvelinus > Salvelinus fontinalis. The sequence continues at coordinate 17,107,010 of NC_074675.1, read as the reverse complement.
ACTATACCTACATTATACCTACACTGTACCTACATTATACCTACACTATACCTAAACTATACCTACACTATACCTACACTATACCTACACTGTACCTACACTATACCTACATTATACCTACATTATACCTACACTATACATACACTATACCTACACTGTACCTACACTATACCTACACTATACCTACATTATACCTACACTATACCTACACTATACCTACACTATACATACACTATACCTACACTATACTTACACTATACATACACTACACCTACACCCTACCTACATAATACCTACATTATACCTACACTATACCTACATTATACCTACATTATATCTACACTATACCTACACTATACCTACATTATAACTACACTATACCGACATTATACCTAACCTATAACTACACTATACCGACATTATACCTACACTATACCTACACTATACATACATTATACTTACACTATACCTACACTATACCTACACTATACATACACTATACCTACACTATACCTACACTATACATACACTATACCTACACTATACCTACATAATACCTACATTATACCTACACTATACCTACATTATACCTACACTATACCTACATTATAGCTACACTATACCTACACTATACCTACATTATAACTACACTGTACCTACACTATACCTACATTATACCTACATTATACCTACACTATACATACATTATACCTACACTATAGCAACATTATACCTACACTGTACCTACATTATACCTACACTATAGCTACATTATACCTACACTGTACCTACACTGTACCTACATTATACCTACATTATACCTACACTATAGCCACATTATGCCTACACTATAGCTACATTATACCTACACTATACCTACACTAATCCTACACTATACAACATTATACCTACACTATACATACACTATTCCTACATTATACCTACATAATACCTACATTATACCTACATTATACCTACACTATACCTACACTATACCTACATTATTACTACACTATACCGACATTATACCTACACTATACCTACACTATACCTACATTTTACCTACACTATACCTACACTATACCTACACTATACATACACTATACCTACACTATACTTACACTATACATACACTACACCTACACTATACCTACATAATACCTACATTATACCTACACTATACCTACATTATACCTACATTATAGCAACACTATACCTACACTATACCTACATTATAACTACACTATACCGACATTATATCTACACTATAACTACACTATACCGACATTATACCTACACTATACCTACACTATACCTACATTATACCTACACTATACCTACACTATACCTACACTATACCTACACTAAACCTACACTATACCTACACTATACATACACTATACCTACACTATACCTACATAATACCTACATTATACCTACACAATACCTACATTATAACTACACTATACCTACATTATAGCTACACTATACCTACACTATACCTACATAATACCTACATTATACCTACACTATACCTACATTATACCTACACTGTACCTACATTATACCTACACTATACCTAAACTATACCTACACTATACCTACACTATACCTACACTGTACCTACACTATACCTACATTATACCTACATTATACCTACACTATACATACACTATACCTACACTGTACCTACACTATACCTACACTATACCTACATTATACCTACACTATACCTACACTATACCTACACTATACATACACTATACCTACACTATACTTACACTATACATACACTACACCTACACCCTACCTACATAATACCTACATTATACCTACACTATACCTACATTATACCTACATTATATCTACACTATACCTACACTATACCTACATTATAACTACACTATACCGACATTATACCTAACCTATAACTACACTATACCGACATTATACCTACACTATACCTACACTATACATACATTATACTTACACTATACCTACACTATACCTACACTATACATACACTATACCTACACTATACCTACACTATACATACACTATACCTACACTATACCTACATAATACCTACATTATACCTACACTATACCTACATTATACCTACACTATACCTACATTATAGCTACACTATACCTACACTATACCTACATTATAACTACACTACACCGACATTATACCTACACTATACCTACACTATACCTACACTATACCTACATTATACCTACATTATACCTACACTATACCTACATTATACCTACACTATACCTACATTATACCTAAACTATACCTACACTATACCTACACTATACCTACACTGTACCTACACTATACCTACATTATACCTACATTATACCTACACTATACATACATTATACCTACACTATAGCAACATTATACCTACACTGTACCTACATTATACCTACACTATAGCTACATTATACCTACACTGTACCTACACTGTACCTACATTATACCTACATTATACCTACACTATAGCCACATTATGCCTACACTATAGCTACATTATACCTACACTATACCTACACTAATCCTACACTATACCAACATTATACCTACACTATACATACACTATTCCTACATTATACCTACATAATACCTACATTATACCTACATTATACCTACACTATACCTACACTATACCTACATTATTACTACACTATACCGACATTATACCTACACTATACCTACACTATACCTACATTTTACCTACACTATACCTACACTATACCTACACTATACATACACTATACCTACACTATACTTACACTATACATACACTACACCTACACTATACCTACATAATACCTACATTATACCTACACTATACCTACATTATACCTACATTATAGCAACACTATACCTACACTATACCTACATTATAACTACACTATACCGACATTATATCTACACTATAACTACACTATACCGACATTATACCTACACTATACCTACACTATACCTACATTATACCTACACTATACCTACACTATACCTACACTATACCTACACTAAACCTACACTATACCTACACTATACATACACTATACCTACACTATACCTACATAATACCTACATTATACCTACACAATACCTACATTATAACTACACTATACCTACATTATAGCTACACTATACCTACACTATACCTACATTATAACTACACTATACCGACATTATACCTACACTATACCTACACTATAACTACACTATACATACACTATACCTACACTATACTTACACTATACATACACTACACCTACACTATACCTACATAATACCTACATTATACCTACACTATACCTACATTATACCTACATTATAGCAACACTATACCTACACTATACATACATTATAACTACACTATACCGACATTATATCTACACTATAACTACACTATACCGACATTATACCTACACTATACCTACACTATACCTACATTATACCTACACTATACCTACACTATACCTACACTAAACCTACACTATACCTACACTATACATACACTATACCTACACTATACCTACATTATAACTACACTATACCTACATTATAGATACACTATACCTACATTATACCTACATTATACCTACACTATACATACATTATACCTACACTATAGCTACATTATACCTACACTGTACCTACATTATACCTACACTATAGCCACATTATACCTACACTGTACCTACACTATACCTACACTATGCCTACACTATACATACACTATACCTACACTATACCTACATAATACCTACATTATACCTACACTATACCTACATTATACCTACACTGTACCTACATTATACCTACACTATACCTAAACTATACCTACACTATACCTACACTATACCTACACTGTACCTACACTATACCTACATTATACCTACATTATACCTACACTATACATACACTATACCTACACTGTACCTACACTATACCTACACTATACCTACATTATACCTACACTATACCTACACTATACCTACACTATACATACACTATACCTACACTATACTTACACTATACATACACTACACCTACACCCTACCTACATAATACCTACATTATACCTACACTATACCTACATTATACCTACATTATATCTACACTATACCTACACTATACCTACATTATAACTACACTATACCGACATTATACCTAACCTATAACTACACTATACCGACATTATACCTACACTATACCTACACTATACATACATTATACTTACACTATACCTACACTATACCTACACTATACATACACTATACCTACACTATACCTACACTATACATACACTATACCTACACTATACCTACATAATACCTACATTATACCTACACTATACCTACATTATACCTACACTATACCTACATTATAGCTACACTATACCTGCACTATACCTACATTATAACTACACTACACCGACATTATACCTACACTATACCTACATTATACCTACACTATACCTACACTATACCTACATTATACCTACACTATACCTACACTATACCTACACTATACCTACACTAAACCTACACTATACCTACACTATACATACACTATACCTACACTATACCTACATAATACCTACATTATACCTACACAATACCTACATTATAACTACACTATACCTACATTATAGCTACACTATACCTACACTATACCTACATTATAACTACACTATACCGACATTATACCTACACTATACCTACACTATAACTACACTATACATACACTATACCTACACTATACTTACACTATACATACACTACACCTACACTATACCTACATAATACCTACATTATACCTACACTATACCTACATTATACCTACATTATAGCAACACTATACCTACACTATACATACATTATAACTACACTATACCGACATTATATCTACACTATAACTACACTATACCGACATTATACCTACACTATACCTACACTATACCTACATTATACCTACACTATACCTACACTATACCTACACTAAACCTACACTATACCTACACTATACATACACTATACCTACACTATACCTACATAATACCTACATTATACCTACACTATACCTACATTATAACTACACTATACCTACATTATAGATACACTATACCTACATTATACCTACATTATACCTACACTATACATACATTATACCTACACTATAGCTACATTATACCTACACTGTACCTACATTATACCTACACTATAGCCACATTATACCTACACTGTACCTACACTATACCTACACTATGCCTACACTATACATACACTATACCTACACTATACCTACATAATACCTACATTATACCTACACTATACCTACATTATACCTACACTGTACCTACATTATACCTACACTATACCTAAACTATACCTACACTATACCTACACTATACCTACACTGTACCTACACTATACCTACATTATACCTACATTATACCTACACTATACATACACTATACCTACACTGTACCTACACTATACCTACACTATACCTACATTATACCTACACTATACCTACACTATACCTACACTATACATACACTATACCTACACTATACTTACACTATACATACACTACACCTACACCCTACCTACATAATACCTACATTATACCTACACTATACCTACATTATACCTACATTATATCTACACTATACCTACACTATACCTACATTATAACTACACTATACCGACATTATACCTAACCTATAACTACACTATACCGACATTATACCTACACTATACCTACACTATACATACATTATACTTACACTATACCTACACTATACCTACACTATACATACACTATACCTACACTATACCTACACTATACATACACTATACCTACACTATACCTACATAATACCTACATTATACCTACACTATACCTACATTATACCTACACTATACCTACATTATAGCTACACTATACCTACACTATACCTACATTATAACTACACTACACCGACATTATACCTACACTATACCTACACTATACCTACACTATACCTACATTATACCTACATTATACCTACACTATACCTACATTATACCTACACTATACCTACATTATACCTAAACTATACCTACACTATACCTACACTATACCTACACTGTACCTACACTATACCTACATTATACCTACATTATACCTACACTATACATACATTATACCTACACTATAGCAACATTATACCTACACTGTACCTACATTATACCTACACTATAGCTACATTATACCTACACTGTACCTACACTGTACCTACATTATACCTACATTATACCTACACTATAGCCACATTATGCCTACACTATAGCTACATTATACCTACACTATACCTACACTAATCCTACACTATACCAACATTATACCTACACTATACATACACTATTCCTACATTATACCTACATAATACCTACATTATACCTACATTATACCTACACTATACCTACACTATACCTACATTATTACTACACTATACCGACATTATACCTACACTATACCTACACTATACCTACATTTTACCTACACTATACCTACACTATACCTACACTATACATACACTATACCTACACTATACTTACACTATACATACACTACACCTACACTATACCTACATAATACCTACATTATACCTACACTATACCTACATTATACCTACATTATAGCAACACTATACCTACACTATACCTACATTATAACTACACTATACCGACATTATATCTACACTATAACTACACTATACCGACATTATACCTACACTATACCTACACTATACCTACATTATACCTACACTATACCTACACTATACCTACACTATACCTACACTAAACCTACACTATACCTACACTATACATACACTATACCTACACTATACCTACATAATACCTACATTATACCTACACAATACCTACATTATAACTACACTATACCTACATTATAGCTACACTATACCTACACTATACCTACATTATAACTACACTATACCGACATTATACCTACACTATACCTACACTATAACTACACTATACATACACTATACCTACACTATACTTACACTATACATACACTACACCTACACTATACCTACATAATACCTACATTATACCTACACTATACCTACATTATACCTACATTATAGCAACACTATACCTACACTATACATACATTATAACTACACTATACCGACATTATATCTACACTATAACTACACTATACCGACATTATACCTACACTATACCTACACTATACCTACATTATACCTACACTATACCTACACTATACCTACACTAAACCTACACTATACCTACACTATACATACACTATACCTACACTATACCTACATAATACCTACATTATACCTACACTATACCTACATTATAACTACACTATACCTACATTATAGATACACTATACCTACATTATACCTACATTATACCTACACTATACATACATTATACCTACACTATAGCTACATTATACCTACACTGTACCTACATTATACCTACACTATAGCCACATTATACCTACACTGTACCTACACTATACCTACATTATACCTACATTATACCTACACTATAGCCACATTATACCTACACTATAGCTACATTATACCTACACTATACCTACACTATACCTACAATATACCAACATTATACCTACACTATACCTACACAATACCTACACTATACCAACATTATACCTACATTATACCTACATTATACCTACACTGTACCTACATTATACCTACACTATACCGACATTATACCTACACTATACCTACACTGTACCTACATTATACCTACACTATACCTACACTATAGCTACACTATACCTACATTATACCTACATTACACCTACATTATACCTACATTATACCTACACTGTACCTACACTATACCTACATTATACCTACATTACACCTACATTATACCTACATTATACCTACACTCTACCTACACTATACCTACATTATACCTACATTATACCTACACTATACATACATTATACCTACACTATAGCTACATTATACCTACACTGTACCTACATTATACCTACACTCTACCTACATTATACCTACACTATACCTACATTATACCTACACTATACCTACATTATACCTACACTATTCCTACATTATACCTACATTATACCTACACTGCACCTACACTATACCTACATTATACCTATACTATACCTACATTATACCTATACTATACCTATATTATACCTACACTATACCTACACTATACCTATACTAGTCCTACATTATACCTACATTATACCTACACTGTACCTACACTATACCTACATTAAACCTACACTATACCTACATTATACCTACACTGTACCTACATTATACCTACATTATACCTACACTATACCTACATTATACCTACACTATACCTACATTATACCTACACTATACCTACATTATACCTACACTATACCTACATCATACCTACACTATACCTACATTATACCTATACTATACCTACATTATACCTACACTGTACCTACATTATACCTACACTATACCTATATTATACCTACACTATACCTACATTATACCTACACTATACCTACATTATACCTACACTATACCTACATTATACCTACATTATACCTACACTATACCTACATTATACCTACACTATACCTACACTATACCTACATTATACCTACACTATACCTACATTATACCTACACTATACCTACATTATACCTACACTATACTTACATTTTACCTACACTGTACCTACATTATACCTACACTATACCTACCCTATACCTACACTATACCTACATTATACCTACACTATACCTACACTATACCTACATTATACCTACACTGTACCTACACTGTACCTACAATATACCTACACTATACCTACACTATACCTACATTATACCTACACTATACCTACATTATACCTACACTATACCTACACTGTACCTACATTATACCTACACTATACCTACACTATACCTACACTATACATACACTGTACCTACATTATACCTACACTATACCTACACTATACCTACATTATACCTACATTACACCTACATTATACCTACATTATACCTACACTGTACCTACACTATACCTACTTTATACCTACATTATACCTACACTATACATACATTATACCTACACCATAGCTACAATATACCTACACTGTACCTACATTATACCTACACTCTACCTACATTATACCTACACTATACCTACATTATACCTACACTATACCTACATTATACCTACACTATTCCTACATTATACCTACATTATACCTACACTGTACCTACACTATACCTACATTATACCTATACTATACCTACATTATACCTATACTATACCTACATTATACCTACACTATACCTACACTATACCTATACTATTCCTACATTATACCTACATTATACCAACACTGTACCTACACTATACCTACATTATACCTACACTATACCTACATTATACCTACACTGTACCTACATTATACCTACACTATACCTACATTATACCTACACTATACCTACATTATACCTACACTATACCTACATTATACCTACACTATACCTACACTATACCTACATTATACCTATACTGTACCTACATTATACCTACATTATACCTACACTATACCTACACTATACCTACATTATACCGACACTATACCTACACTATACATACACTATACCTACACTGTACCTACATTATACCTACACTATACCTACACTATACCTACACTATACCTACATTAAACCTACATTATACCTACACTATACTACATTAAACCTACATTATACCTACATTATACCTACATTATACCTACACTATACCTACACTAAACCTACATTATACCTACATTATACCTACACTATACCGACATTATACCTACACCATACCTACACTGTACCTACATTATACCTACACTATACCTACACTATACCTACACTATACATATACTGTACCTACATTATACCTACACTATAACTACACTATACCTACATTATACCTACATTACGCCTACATTATACCTACATTATACCTACACTGTACCTACACTATACCTACATTTTACCTACATTATACCTACACTATAACTACACTATACCTACATTATACCTACATTACGCCTACATTATACCTACATTATACCTACACTGTACCTACACTATACCTACATTTTACCTACATTATACCTACACTATACATACATTATACCTACACTATAGCTACATTATACCTACACTGTACCTACATTATACCTACACTCTACCTACATTATACCTACACTATACCTACATTATACCTACACTATACCTACATTATACCTACACTATTCCTACATTATACCTACATTATACATACACTATACCCACACTGTACCTACATTATACCTACACTATACTACATTATACCTACACTATACCTACACTATACCTACATTATACCTACATTATACCTACACTATACCGACATTATACCTACACTATACCTACACTGTACCTACATTATACCTACACTATACCTACACTATACCTACACTATACATACACTGTACCTACATCATACCTACACTATACCTACACTATACCTACATTATACCTATACTGTACCTACATTATACCTACATTATACCTACACTATACCTAAACTATACCTACATTATACCTACATTATACCTACATTATACCTACACTATACCTACACTATACCTACATTATACCGACACTATACCTACACTATACATACACTATACCTACACTGTACCTACATTATACCTACACTATACCTACACTATACCTACACTATACCTACATTAAACCTACATTATACCTACACTATACTACATTAAACCTAATTATACCTACATTATACCTACATTATACCTACACTATACCTACACTATACCTACATTATACCTACATTATACCTACACTATACCGACATTATACCTACACTATACCTACACTGTACCTACATTATACCTACACTATACCTACACAATACCTACACTATACATACACTGTACCTACATTATACCTACACTATAACTACACTATACCTACATCATACCTACATTACGCCTACATTATACCTACATTATACCTACACTGTACCTACACTATACCTACATTTTACCTACATTATACCTACACTATACATACATTATACCTACACTATAGCTACATTATACCTACACTGTACCTACATTATACCTACACTCTACCTACATTATACCTACACTATACCTACATTATACCTACACTATACCTACATTATACCTACACTATTCCTACATTATACCTACACTGTACCTACATTATACCTACACTCTACCTACATTATACCTATACTATACCTACATTATACCTACACTATACCTACATTATACCTACACTATTCCTACATTATACCTACATTATACCTACACTGTACCTACACTATACCTACATTATACCTATACTATACCTACATTATACCTATACTATACCTACATTATACCTACACTATACCTACACTATACCTATACTATTCCTACATTATACCTACATTATACCTACACTGTACCTACACTATACCTACATTATACCTACACTATACCTACATTATACCTACACTGTACCTACATTATACCTACATTATACCTACACTATACCTACATTATACCTACACTATACCTACATTATACCTACACTATACCTACATTATACCTACACTATACCTACATCATACCTACACTATACCTACATTATACCTACACTATACCTACACTATACCTACATTATACCGACACTATACCTACACTATACATACACTATGCCTACACTGTACCTACATTATACCTACACTATACCTACACTATACCTACACTATACCTACATTAAACCTACATTATACCTACACTATACTACATTATACCTACATTATACCTATATTATACCTACATTATACCTACACTATACCTACACTATACCTACATTATACCTACATTATACCTACACTATACCGACATTATACCTACACTATACCTACACTGTACCGACATTATACCTACACTATACCTACACTATACCTACACTATACATACACTGTACCTACATTATACCTACACTATACCTACACTATACCTACATTATACCTACATTACACCTACATTATACCTACATTATACCTACACTGTACCTACACTATACCTACTTTATACCTACATTATACCTACACTATACATACATTATACCTACACTATAGCTACAATATACCTACACTGTACCTACATTATACCTACACTCTACCTACATTATACCTACATTATACCTATATTATACCTACATTATACCTACACTATACCTACACTATACCTACATTATACCTACATTATACCTACACTATACCGACATTATACCTACACTATACCTACACTGTACCGACATTATACCTACACTATACCTACACTATACCTACACTATACATACACTGTACCTACATTATACCTACACTATACCTACACTATACCTACATTATACCTACATTACACCTACATTATACCTACATTATACCTACACTGTACCTACACTATACCTACTTTATACCTACATTATACCTACACTATACATACATTATACCTACACTATAGCTACAATATACCTACACTGTACCTACATTATACCTACACTCTACCTACATTATACCTACACTATACCTACATTATACCTACACTATACCTACATTATACCTACACTATTCCTACATTATACCTACATTATACCTACACTGTACCTACACTATACCTACATTATACCTATACTATACCTACATTATACCTATACTATACCTACATTATACCTACACTATACCTACACTATACCTATACTATTCCTACATTATACCTACATTATACCTACACTGTACCTACACTATACCTACATTATACCTACACTATACCTACATTATACCTACACTGTACCTACATTATACCTACATTATACCTACACTATACCTACATTATACCTACACTATACCTACATTATACCTACACTATACCTACACTATACCTACATTATACCTATACTGTACCTACATTATACCTACATTATACCTACACTATACCTACACTATACCCACATTATACCGACACTATACCTACACTATACATACATTATATCTACACTAAACCTACACTATACCTACATTATACCTACATTATACCTACATTATACCTACACTATACCTACACTATACCTACATTATACCGACACTATACCTACACTATACATACACTATACCCACACTGTACCTACATTATACCTACACTATACCTACACTATACCTACACTATACCTACATTAAACCTACATTATACCTACACTATACTACATTAAACCTACATTATACCTATATTATACCTACATTATACCTACACTATACCTACACTATACCTACATTATACCTACATTATACCTACACTATACCGACATTATACCTACACTATACCTACACTGTACCTACATTATACCTACACTATACCTACACTATACCTACACTATACATACACTGTACCTACATCATACCTACACTATACCTACACTATACCTACATTATACCTATACTGTACCTACATTATACCTACATTATACCTACACTATACCTAAACTATACCTACATTATACCTACATTATACCTACATTATACCTACACTATACCTACACTATACCTACATTATACCGACACTATACCTACACTATACATACACTATACCTACACTGTACCTACATTATACCTACACTATACCTACACTATACCTACACTATACCTACATTAAACCTACATTATACCTACACTATACTACATTAAACCTACATTATACCTACATTATACCTACATTATACCTACACTATACCTACACTATACCTACATTATACCTACATTATACCTACACTATACCGACATTATACCTACACTATACCTACACTGTACCTACATTATACCTACACTATACCTACACTATACCTACACTATACATACACTGTACCTACATTATACCTACACTATAACTACACTATACCTACATCATACCTACATTACGCCTACATTATACCTACATTATACCTACACTGTACCTACACTATACCTACATTTTACCTACATTATACCTACACTATACATACATTATACCTACACTATAGCTACATTATACCTACACTGTACCTACATTATACCTACACTCTACCTACATTATACCTACACTATACCTACATTATACCTACACTATACCTACATTATACCTACACTATTCCTACATCATACCTACATTATACCTACACTGTACCTACACTATACCTACATTATACCTATACTATACCTACATTATACCTATACTATACCTACATTATACCTACACTATACCTACACTATACCTATACTATTCCTACATTATACCTACATTATACCTACACTGTACCTACACTATACCTACATTATACCTACACTATACCTACATTATACCTACACTGTACCTACATTATACCTACATTATACCTACACTATACCTACATTATACCTACACTATACCTACATTATACCTACACTATACCTACATTATACCTACACTATACCTACATCATACCTACACTATACCTACATTATACCTACACTATACCTACACTATACCTACATTATACCTACATTATACCTACATTATACCTACACTATACCTACACTATACCTACATTATACCGACACTATACCTACACTATACATACACTATACCTACACTGTACCTACATTATACCTACACTATACCTACACTATACCTACACTATACCTACATTAAACCTACATTATACCTACACTATACTACATTAAACCTACATTATACCTATATTATACCTACATTATACCTACACTATACCTACACTATACCTACATTATACCTACATTATACCTACACTATACCGACATTATACCTACACTATACCTACACTGTACCGACATTATACCTACACTATACCTACACTATACCTACACTATACATACACTGTACCTACATTATACCTACACTATACCTACACTATACCTACATTATACCTACATTACACCTACATTATACCTACATTATACCTACACTGTACCTACACTATACCTACATTATACCTACATTATACCTACACTATACATACATTATACCTACACTATAGCTACAATATACCTACACTGTACCTGCATTATACCTACACTCTACCTACATTATACCTACACTATACCTACATTACACCTACACTATACCTACATTATACCTACACTATTCCTACATTATACCTACATTATACCTACACTGTACCTACACTATACCTACATTATACCTATACTATACCTACATTATACCTATACTATACCTACATTATAGCTACACTATACCTACATTATACCTACACTATACCTACATTATACCTACACTATACCTACATTATACCTACACTATACCTACATTATACCTACACTATACCTACATCATACCTACACTATACCTACATTATACCTATAATATACCTACATTATACCTACACTGTACCTACATTATATCTATATTATACCTACACTATACCTACATTATACCTACACTATACCTACATTATACCTACACTATACCTACATTATACCTACATTATACCTACACTATACCTACACTATACCTACATTATACCTACACTATACCTACACTATACCTAGATTATACCTAGATTATACCTACACTATACCTACATTATACCTACACTATACCTACATTATACCTACACTATACCTACATTATACCTACACTATACCTACATTATACCTACACTGTACCTACATTATACCTACACTATACCTACCCTATACCTACACTATACCTACATTATACCTACACTATACCTACACTATACTTACATTATACCTACACTGTACCTACACTGTACCTACATTATACCTACACTATACCTACACTATACCTACATTATACCTACACTATACCTACACTATACCTACATTATACCTATACTGTACCTACACTATACCTACATTATACCTACACTATACCTACACTATACCTACATTATACCTAGATTATACCTACACTATACCTACACTATACCTACATTATACCTACATTATACCTACATTATACCTATGTAACGGATGTGAAATGGCTAGCTAGTTAGCGGGTGCGCGCTAGTAGCATTTCAATCAGTTACGTCACTTGCTCTGAGACTTAAGTAGTGTTGTCCGTTGCTTTGCAAGGGCCGTGGCCTTTGTGGAGCGATGGGTAGCGATGCTTCGTGGGCGACTGTTGTTGATGTGTTTAGAGGGTCCCTGGTTCGCGCCCGTGTCGGGGCGAGGGGACGGTTTAAAGTTATACTGTTACATTGATGCTGTTGACCCGGATCACTGGTTGCTGCGGAAAAGGAGGAGGTTGAAAGGGGGGTGAGTGTAACGGATGTGAAATGGCTAGCTAGTTAGCGGGTGCGCGCTAGTAGCATTTCAATCAGTTACGTCACTTGCTCTGAGACTTAAGTAGTGTTGCCCCTTGCTTTGGAAGGGCCGCGGCTTTTGTGGAGCGATGGGTAACGACGCTTCGTGGGTGTCAGTTGTTGATGTGTGCAGAGGGTCCCTGGTTCGCGCCCGTGTCGGGGCGAGGGGACGACGTAAAGTTATACTGTTACACCTACACTATACCTACTATACCTACACTATACCTACATTATACCTACATTATACCTACACTATACCTACACTGTACCTACATTATACCTACACTATACCTACACTATACCTACACTATACCTACATTATACCTACATTATACCTACATTATACCTACATTATACATACACTATACCTACATTATACCTACACTATACCTACATTATAGCTACACTATACCTACATTATACCTACACTATACCTACATTATACCTACACTATACCTACATTATACCTACATTATACCTACATTATACCTACATTATACCTACATTATACCTACATTATACCTACATTATACCTACACTCCACATACATTATACCTACACTGTACCTACACTATACCTACACTATTCCTACATTATACCTACACTATACCTACACTATACCTACATTATACCTACACCATACCTACACTATACCTACACTGTACCTGCACTATACCTACATTATACCTACACTCCACATACATTATACCTACACTATACCTACACTATACCTACATTATACCTACACTATACCTACATTATACCTACACTATACCTACATTATACCTACACTATACCTACACTATACATACATTATGTAGCTCTGTAAGGTGTCACTCCCTTCTGGAACACTCCCCAATGGTTCAGCTTGAAAATCCAACTGGCTCATTAAGGGGGTATGGCTGATCCCAATAGGGCTAGTTTTAAGGGTGTGGCTGACCAGTAAAATCTTTGGTCCATCTTACACATCTACAGAAACATCTTCATGTACAGTGACAGAGGCACTGATTCCGAGAGGACAGTGTACTGTTGTGTCCGTGTGTGGCTGGCAGTGCGTCTGTGTGTGTGTGTTTGGTAAGCTAGTTGTAATTACATACGGGCCTGACATTGATTAATATTGTTGATGAGCGCTGGCAGCAGGGGTGAAGACACAGAGACAAAGAGAGGAAGAGCTGTCAGACAGAAGCCCAGGTAACATCCTTCATCCCCCCTCGCTCCTCTCCTCCTCTCCTCCTCTCCTAGCCCCCTGGCCTATCCTTTAGAGTACTATATTGTTGGTAACACAGTTTGACACGGCCCAGCAGTTTATTGTTGATTACATCTCACTGATTGGGTCTATTATAGGGGGTGCGAAAGAAGCTATATGAATGAGTCATTTCATGTGCGTTTGAGCCTAGATAATGTGGCTGTCAATTAAATTAAATTGAAAGGGCTTTATTGGCATGGGACACGTATGTTTACATTGCCAAAGCAAGTGAAATAGATAATAAACAAAAGTGAAATAAACAATAAAATATTAACAGTAAACATTACACAAGTTCCAAAGGAATAGAGACATTTCAAATGTCATATTATGGCTGTATACAGTGTTGTAACGATGTGCAAATAGTTAAAGTACAAAAGGGAAAATAAATAAACATAATTATGGGTTGTATTTACAATGGTGTTTTTTCTTCACTGATTGCCCTTTTCTTGTGGCAACAGGTCACAAATATTGCTGCTGTGATGGCACACTGACGCTGGATTCAATTACACCTGTAGAGGCAACTTGTGTTTTATTGTTACTTAGCTACTTGCACCACTTGGTCACTTTATTTTAGTAGGTTCTGTGTGGTATAGCTTGGTTGGGTTCAGACGTGTTCGGTTGAACTTGTTGCAGTCAGAAAATAACAATCAGAAGTGAATTTATAAAAATATACAACTATGAGTGTGTTATTACTAGATGATGAGGGATAATATCGTTATCAGTAATATTAATGAATTATTCATTCATAATAAGTAAGGAATTATAGAGATTTTATTGAATGTAAATCTTTTTAATGATGCATGGGAAACCTCCCCTTTGAGGAAAGCTCTCTATGTCGGAGGGATTTCAGCGTGGTGCTTCTCTGTGTGTCAGAGAGTGTGTGTGTGCGTGCGTGTGTGTGTGTGTGTGTGTGTGTGTGTGTGTGTGTGTGTGTGTGTGTGTGTGTGTGTGTGTGTGTGTGTGTGTGTGTGTGTGTGTGTGTGTGTGTGTGTGTGTGTGTGTGTGTGTGTGTGTGTGTGTGTGTGTGTGGTGGTCTTATCTCATAATTAAGTGGCATTTAACAGACTGTTCTTAAACTCTGATTTCTCCACGGGCTGCAGAAGAGAGAGGCTTACATTATATAATCAGTTAAAGTGTCAGAGGATATTAATGTTGTGTGTTCTCGTTAATACAATTTCTTTATTATATTTCAAATTTCATTAAAAGGCAATATCGACGGCAGAATAATTAAGCAAATATTGGCCCAGAGATCCAGGAACCAGGCGTTTATGACACCCAATAAAAACATTATTAGGAAGGAATGATTCTGGCTGAACGAAGATAAATGTGCAAGAGAGACGAGGTGATATCTGCTCTCATCTCTGACGACAGGGTCAACGATAGAGGGACGAGAGGAGTAGAGAAGAGAAAAGGAGAAAATCACAGTGTATAGGAGACGGAGAGATTAGGAATGACAAACAAATGAGAGAATAACAGTGATGAAGAGGTCAGAGGAGGAAACGATGATTGACAGAAGAGAGACGGGTCAAGAAGAGAAGATGGATAGAGAAATGGATTTGAGGGAGGGAGGAGGAAGAGAGGAGTGGATGAAAAGAACATTGAGGATGTTAGAAGAAGCATGAAAGAGTTGAGGAAGGGATCGAGAGAGGTGGAGGTGTGAGAACAGAGAAGAAGGGGGGAACACCGATGTTGGAGAGATGAAGGAAGGATTAAGGAATAGACAGATCAGAGGAAGAAGAGGTGTGGGAGACGGAAGAATGATTAAGGATGAGAGAAAAATGGAGAGAATGCGAGAACAACAATATTGATGTTGGGTAAATGAAGAGGTGGAGGTATAGCAATGACAGAGGGATGACGAAGAGAGAAAAAAGCAGGAGAGAGATAGTAATTTGGAGTCCCATTGTGTGGCGCACAATTGACCCAGCGTCGTCCGGGTTAGGTTTTGGCCAGGCTAGGCCATCTTTGTAAATAAGAATTTGTTCTTTACTAACTTGCCTAGTTAAATAGAGGTTAAATGTACCAAAAAATATGGGATCAGACACTAAGTAAAGTCTGAAGGATTTAGAAAGGGAAATATCTAGGGTGTTAATTTTCTCCTGACCCGTTCAAGATTTCTCCAATGCAATACAACCCACCACATCCAAAGGGATTCAGATAGACCTTCCCTATGAAGGTTCCCTGTGGAGTCATGCTTCACTAGCTCCTCTCTGACAGGCCTATGGAAATATGGCAGCGCTGTTTGAGCCAATTAGAGGAGCTCTGGGCCAACTTTTCGTGAGAGATGAGCCCAGGCCCAGTCCTATTGGCAGACTGGGTAACGGATAACGTCCGACCCACACACATCACACCAGACACACGGAGATGGGAAGGATCCATCTGGGCTGTCCATGGAACTGTCTTCCTTTTCTCCCCCTCTCTTTTCACATCTCTTCCTGTCTTGCGCTTCATGTAGCAGAGCATTTTCATCTTTCTTTCATCTATCTATGCCAATCTCTCTCTCTCTCTCTCTCCCCTCTCTCTCTCTCTCTCTCTCTCTCTCTCTCTCCCTATCTCTCTCTCTCTCTCTCTGATGCGTGAATAACTGGCAGTGTTTTATCCAAATGAGAGCGTTGGCCATGCTCCCTAGTTAATAAAGCTGAAGCTTCATTGGGATGAAGGGATGAGGCGACTGACGGATGGAGAGCAGGAGAGACCAGGTGGAAGGGTGGAGCAGGATGGAACTTTAATAAGAACTCTCCCTCTTATATCCCTGCTTGTTTTAATATGAATAACGGCTCTGGAATGGGAATGAATTCCTCGCCTACCCCGGCAGCAAGCAGTAGTCATTATTGCCAGAGGAGGGTTGAATGGCAGCCCATATACTGTATGCATGAGATCAGCTTTGCACAGGAAACAATAATAAACCTGAGAGGTGGGAAATAAAACAACAAACAGAAAAAATACATCATATCATAACCTGATTCCTTCAAAATTGTTTTTCTTTGCGTGATTCGTCCTCCTCCTCCTCTCTTTTTCTTGTTTTTCTTCTTCTTCTTTCACTCGCTCATCCTAACAAGCGCCTTCTTTCATCAGCCGTCTGCAGCACCCGGTGTGAATGTGCCTCCAGTCACCCCCGGGGAGTCAGAAGGGAGAGCGTTGTTGTCTCTCCTCTCCATCTCTCCTCCAGCTCTGCCTCTCTCTTTACTTTCACTCCTCTACAGGTGGTATTCTCTCTATCATTTGCTCTTCTCCTTATCTATCTTTCCCTCCCCTGTCCTCCACAAACAAGTGTGTATCACTGTTTTGCTCTCTTTTCATGATGCTTTGTATAAAGTTGCTGCTTCATAAGTTTGCAACAACAGTATGTGAAGGAACCTGAGTTCATTGTCCTTATACATGTTCTGTTTCTGGATGGTGAATGACTTGCTGTTGCATAGATTGCTTCCAATTTAGCTGGGGATTCGATTGTGTCTCTGGGTGAGAGGATTTGTTTGTGTTGGATGAGTTCTGTACGTTAGATTATGGTGATATACTAATTAACACAGTGATTCCAGACCCTCTGGCAGACACACATGCACACACACATGCACACTAACACACACTAACACACACAGCCTTTCTCCGCCAGTGATATAATTGGGCCTATACCTCACCAAGGGGAATTTGGGTCACACAAATGCCCATCACTATCTCTTTGGTGTGTCATCCCACAGCCCGTACGTTTCCTCGATCGCTATATCCGCATTTCAGGGAAAACGTTGGCCATGTCAAAGTGGTAAAGGAATCCATTGTAGATCGTAGGTACCGTACATTTCACCATGGTAAGCCACTCCATACAGTGGTATCTACATAATCTGATCATAGGACATCCTGTGATCTATAGGCTGGCCCCATAACACAATTACATCCAATCTCAATACGAAAACACCTCACTTCTACTACTTGATTTATTTTTCAATTAGACTTCTCCATTGAAAGGATGTTTATTTAATGAAAAGGATGAGGGGGAAATAAATAAATAATACAGTAAAAACATCGTAGATTTGACATTGGCTTTCATTTTCTTTAATTTCCCTAGTGAAGGGTGTGTGTGTGTGTGTGTGTGTGTGTGTGTGTGTGTGTGTGTGTGTGTGTGTGTGTGTGTGTGTGTGTGTGTGT
The DNA here is from genome assembly GCF_029448725.1 of Salvelinus fontinalis. Lineage (NCBI taxonomy): Eukaryota > Metazoa > Chordata > Actinopteri > Salmoniformes > Salmonidae > Salvelinus > Salvelinus fontinalis. The sequence goes on along the minus strand of NC_074675.1, from coordinate 17,085,061 downwards.
GTGTGTGTGTGTGTGCGCGCGCGCGTGCACGTGTTTACCCACTCACGGACACTTAGTACTGATCCCAGCACGGATTAGACAACGTATTAGGACATCACAAGCACTCCCTTTCTGCTCCCAGCCATCGTCTTAACGAATAAACACAGTTGCGTTCAAGAGATTAGCTTTTTTTTTTCTTTCTTAAATGATGGGAAGGAGGGAGGGAGGGAGGGAGGAAGAGACAGAGGTTGGAATCTGAGCACTAAACGCTATTACTCCGCGGAATCAATCAAGTAAACATTCATAATTGCGCCTTTAATTGCTAGTAGAAGTGGAACCGTTTAAAAAAAAAACATTAACTCGAGAGACCAAAATCATTACAATGTTATACTGCAATCCCAATCGCATAAAAAAATATTCTATGAGGCTTTCAAAAACAAAAATGAAAACGTGTGAAATCACGCCTCATTTGGATGTCATTTATATGATGATTGTGGTTATATTAGCTTGAATTAACTGGTTGGGGAGCTATCCGGGGTAGCGAGGTCCAGAGGGAGGTTTGGGAGATAATGGGTCTAGACCATGAGACTGGTAATGTACAGCTAACACATCAGAGATGGAGAAGATACTCCGCTCTCTCTAACCCGCATCAGATAGGGAAGCTCTGCTTCTAGCTCCTAAGCAACTTTGCGGTACTTTGTTTTTTGTTATTAGTCCTATTTTAGTGTTATTACATACAGACTCCCGAGGGGTGCAGCGTTCTAAGGCACTGCATCTCAGTGCTAGAGGCGTCACTAGAGGCATCCGGCCATGATTGGGAGTCCCATAGGTCAGCGCACAATTAGCCCAGCGTCGTCCAGGTTAGGGTTTGGCTGGGGTAGGCTGTCATTGTAACTGACTTGCCTAGTTAAATAAAGGTTAAATAAAAAAAATATTAACATATGGAAAGAACTTTTGGATATCAGAGCGGCGGTAATACCCCAGCATTACGACCAGGAATACGACTTTCCCAAATTGGATTCTTTGTTCGTACCCTGAGGCCAATTGAAATGATTCCAGAGGCTGATCCAAAACACTGCCGACGGAGAAGAGGTATTCGGAGTGGACTTCCAATCGGACTCAGGTGTGCACGCCATCCACCGCATCCAAGTATATTACTCGTTAATGTTCAGTCTCTGGATAATAAGGTAGACGAGCTCAGGGCAAGAATCTCTTTCCAGAGAGGCATCAGGGATTGTAACATACTCTGTTTCACAGAAACATGGCTCTCTCAGGATATACTGTCTTTGTCCATACAGCCAGCTGGGTTCTCAGTATATCGCGCATTCACGGAAACATGGCTCTCTGGGGATATACTGTCTTTGTCCGTACAGCCAGCTGGGTTCTCAGTATATTGCGCAGACAGGAATATAAAGAACTCTGCGTGAAGAGGAAAGGCGGGGGTGTATGTTTCATGATTAACCACTCATGGTGTGATTGTGATAACATACAGAAACTCAAGTAATTTTGTTCACCAGACCTAGAATACCTCACAATCAAATGCCAATCGTATTACCTCCCAATAGAATAACATCGACGATGCAAAGATATGGTGACTGAGCTAATCAGGAAGTGTATAGGAGATACTGTACCCACAGTCAACTTCTGACCCACTGGAATTGTGATACAGTGAATTATAAGTGAAATATTCTGTCTGTAAACAGTTGTTGGAAAAATTACTTGTGTCATGCACAAAGTAGATGTCCTAACCGACTTGACAAAACTATAGTTTGTTAACCTGTCTAGGATGAGTGTGCCGCTAGCGGCACTCCCCCCCCACCCCCACTGAAAAACCAGTGCCGCGAAATTCAAAAAAAATATATTTTTTAAATATTTAACTTTCACACATTAAAGTCCAATACAGCTAATGAAAGACACAGATCTTGTGAATCCAGTCAACATGTCCGATTTTTAAAATGTTTTACAGGGAAGACACAATATGTAAAGATGTACATCTATTACCTAAAAACACATTAGCATAATCCACCATCTTTTATTTGTCCACCAACACCAGTAGCTATCACCAATTTGGCTAAACTAAGATATTTATAGCCCCTAACCAAGAAAAAAACTCATTAGATGACAGTCTGATAACATATTTATGGTATGGGATAGGTTTTGTTAGAAAAAAGTGCATATTTCAGGTAGATGGCATAGGTTACAATTGCACCCACCGTCACAAATGGAATAGAAAAACTACTTAGAGCAACGTGTTTACCTACTTACTAATCATCAAACATTTCGTAAAAATACACAGCATACTCGAATCGAAAGACACAGATCCTGTGAATACAGACAATATTTCAGATTTTCTAAGTGTCTTACAGCGAAAACACAATAAATCGTTATATTAGCATAGCACATAGCACATAGCAGCCCAGCATTGATTCTAGCCAAAGTGAGCGATAAAAGTCAACATCGCCAAAATATATTAATTTTTTCACTAACCTTCTCAGAATTCTTCAGATGACACTCCTGTAACATCATATTACACAATCCATATAGAGTTTGATCGAAAATGTTTATATTTAGCCACCAAAATCATGGTTAGACAATGTGAAATTGACAATCAGAAAATGTCCTTGCGCCACTTAGACAGTGATCTACTCTTATACATAAATACTCATAAACGTGACTAAAAAATATAGGGTGGACAGGGATTGATAGACAATTTAATTCTTAATACAATTGCGGAATTACATTTTTTCATTTATCCTTACTTTTCAATACAGTTTGCGCCAAGCGAAGCTACGTCAAAAAACATGGCGTCCTAAGCCACTAAAATTTTTCGACAGAAACACGATTTATCATAATAAAAATGTCCTACTTTGAGCTGTTCTTCCATCAGTATCTTGGGCAAAGGATCCTTTCTTGGGAGTAATCGTCTTTTGGTGGAAAGCTGTCCTCTTGCCATGTGGAAATGCCAACTGCGTTCGGGATGAACTGGAAGCGTGCCCAGCTATTCACAGCGTTAAAGAAATAAATGTCCCAAAATCGCACTAAACGGATATAAATTGCTATAAAACGCTTTAAATTAACTACCTTTTGATGTTTTTAACTCCTATAACGAGTAAAAACATGACCGGAAAAATATAACAGGCTAAACTAACGCTTGGAAAAATAGCAGGTCGATGTCCTCCACGCGCATTACGCAGCTGCAAAGGAGCTCCTACCTACAGGGTTTTTTTATTTATAGGGCCTGTGAACGCGCAATCGACCCCATTCAAATCGTCATCACGTAAAGGCATCCAGGGGAAGACGTAAGCAGTGTCCGTATAGTCATAGCAATAACAGTGCCCTTTTAACTGACTCCAGAACAGTGGCCAAAATTTCTGAAATCTGACTCCATGTCAGGGAAATTGCTGTAGAATGGGCTCTGTTCCACTTAGAGACAAAATTTCAACTCCTATAGAAACTATAGACTGTTTTCTATCCAATAATAATAATAATATGCATATTGTACGATCAAGGATTTTGTGGGAAGCCGTTTCAAAAATTACACGATTAGCATAAATAGTCACAACAGCGCCCCCATCCTCAACAGGTTAACAAGACATTTGTGGAGTGGTTGAAAAACGGGTTTTAATGACTCCAACCTAAGTGTATGTAAACTTCCGACTTCAACTGTATATACTGTATTCTATTCTACTGTAATTAGTCTATGCCACTTCGACATTACTCAAACTAATATTTATATATTCCTTATTTCCATTATTTTACTTTTAGGTTGTGTGTATTGTGTGTATTGTTGTGAATTGCTTGATATTACTGCACTGTTGGAGCTAGAACCACAAGCGTTTCGCTACACGCGCAATAACATCTGCTAAACATGTGTATGTGCCAAATAAAATTGTATTTGATTTGATGTTATGGCATCTTTAACCACCTGATGACATTTTTTACTGAGCCAAAGCAGTATCTCTATCAAACAGACAGAGAGGTTATGTAAATGCTAAGAGGCTCATAAAAGCTGTGTGTTATAGTTTCTGACATCTCCTTGGAGCCTATAAGGGGTATAGGAGGAGGGTGGGTGGCCTCTTCTCAACAATACGATAGCATATACTGTACACTGTATGAAGATCTCCTTTATAGATCCATTTTCTATTTTTTAAGATTCCCTTTAATCTGCCAATAACGTAGGAATTCTCAGTCATATTCAGTACGCATACCCTACAATCTTTACCACTTAGCCCCATAGACAGCATCACCTGCATTCACCATAACCAACCACGTGTTTCATGGTTTAAATCAGAGGGTTTTATTCCTGACTTCCCCCTCTCTCTATGGTGTGCCTCAGCTGCACTTCAGAAAGACATTGGGTATGCCATAGCTTAGTGAGAGCAGGTAAGAAAAATGGAGGAGGAGGGAGGGTATCCCCCTCTCGCTCTCTCTCTCCCTCTCTCTTTTTCTTCTTCCCTCTCTCTATCTAATCCATCTGGCTGGGTGTATTATTTGAGCCTTGCTACTTAACCTCTCTTTTCAAGTGGGGCCCTTTTACATTTTTCAGCATGACCAGGTCATCAAAGGGATCAAAGCCCCAGCAGTAGCAGCAATCCCAGGGACTATTTTACACACTAACAAGTAGAGAAAATTATATCCCTGAGAGCCGGCTGGCTGCCGAGCCTGAATAACCCGGGCGTTCCGGGGAGCTCATCCGCAGAAATACCAGCGATCGCTGCAGAGGAAGAGCACAAAGGAGAGATGACCATTACAGAGACAGGGGTGACGCACTGGTGTGTGTTGGGGGTATGGGGGGGATGTGTGTGTGTGAGAGAGAGAGTTTGGTGTGTGTCTGGGTGTATGCACTTGTTTTACAGCATTCTTCTGTAGAAAAAATGGCACAAATAAAACATGTCAAGGTTTGCCTCATGGCGACATCTCTATCTGAAAATAATCTTCTTTCATTCAACTCAGACTTGAATATGTTTTGACACTTGTTTTCTCCTCTCTTTCTCTCCCTCTCCATCTCTCCCTCTCTCTCCCTCCCTCTCTCTCCCTCTCTCTCCCTCTCTCCCTCTCTCTCTCTCTCTCTCTCCCTCTCTCTCTCTCTCCATCTCTCTCTCTCCCTCATTCTCTCTCTCTCTCCCTCTCTCTCCCTCTCTCTCTCCCTCTCATTCTCTCTCCCTCTCTCTCCCTCTCATTCTCTCTCCCTCTCTCTCCATCTCTCCCTCATCTGTCTCTCATTCTCTCTCCCTCTCTCTCCATCTCTCCCTCATCTGTCTCTCATTCTCTCTCTCTCCCTCTCCCTATCTCTCTTTTTCTCTCTCCCTCTCTCTCCATCTCTCCCTCGTCTGTCTCTCATTCTCTCCCTCTCTTTCTCTTTGTGGCTCTTCAGCTGTCTTTATCTTCCTCTTTCTTTCCTTTCTGTCTGTCTTTTCTCTATTTTTTCTCCATTTATTAATATGACAAATATAATGACTTCCCAACTCCTCAGAGGGGCTCAAATTCAAAAGCTACTTTTTTTCTATTTCTCTTTGTCCTTTTCTTTTAATGTTCCCCCTCTCTTCTTAATTCTTTGAATTGATAATACAAACTCCCATTGTGGAAGATAATGACAGGCAAACTCCTTGTCAGAAAAACTAACATCCACAAGTCTACTGAATAATCCTATTCTTATTCGTATTAGCCTCTCACAAAACATGAATTATTAAACTGAGCAGTCATTGTTGTGTCTGACCCGTGGTTCATTCACTCATCACATTTCATTCAGTGAACATGTTAATTTCTTAAGTGAAGGACACATTGCTTGTAGTCAGAACACTTCCAGAAAATTTAGTTCCTGGACCAGCTCACACTCTTAATCTCTGCAGTTTAAAACTGCTTGGTTTGGTCTGACCACTTTTTTCCCGAGTCAAACAAATAGCCCTCCCCTCCATTGATTCAAACCTGATGGATAGATACAGACTAACACCATGGCAACTATTGTACCTCAGCTGGTGAAAAAACATAATCTATGCTCTCAGTTAGTCGACACATCAAAGAGGGAGAGAGGGACAGAAGCACAAAGTCTCTCTCCTGCTCTCATCAGGTGGAGAGTTGTCGCAGGCGGCGAATGTGGGTAAATTAAATGATTTAACCTTTGAGCAGGAAAAGGAAGAGACAGAGGAAAGGGAGAAAATGAAAGCAAGAGAGTGTGCAAGGAGAAAAGAGGAAAGACCTCTCCTGTTCCTCTCCTCCTGTCAGGGGTGGCAGTGTGTTGAGTTTGATGCCTGCGATAAGGCTCTGTGGCTAATGAGGAAAGCACTAGACACTCATTAAAGTGAATGTGTGCGTGTGGAACAAGGGAGAAAGATAACGAAAGATGAAGCAGCCGCTCCATAGAGTAGAAAAGGCACTCATTAGAATAACTCATTCTCAAAGGCCATGTTAGTGCGCGGAGCTGAGCTGCATCCAGCTACCCATCCTCACCATCCTCTCATCCCCCACGCCAGCCAAATCAACCCCCCGCCCCTCCCTATCCCCGGTCCCTGCCACTCATCTCAACGTCTAGATGAGGTGTCCCTGCTTTCACCTTCTTTTCCCTCCAGTCACATTGATGTTGTTTAATTAAGCTCTGGTTCCTCATATGAGACCTGGCTATAAATATGTTGTTATTCAAAGCATTTCTTCAGACTGGTATAATGAACAGATCTGAACCCATGGAGAGGTAAGTGGCGGCTGCTGCCTCCTGTGTAATCCAACTCTCTGCCGCTCTCTCCGACTCTCTCCATTATACGGTTAGAAGTTTTCAAAAGAATGATGACTAAATATCCTTTGAGGTGTTGTCTAAGGGGAGGTAATGAATTGAGGTGGTTGTGTGTGTGTGTGTACTGGTGTGCAGTGGTGTGTAGTGGTGTGCAGTGGTGTGAAGGGACATTCTGGTAAGTTGACCAATGTTTTC
>NC_074675.1:17013163-17073163 GCF_029448725.1 Salvelinus fontinalis | reverse complement strand
TGAGCGGGGGTGTAGAGGAGAGGAAACCGAGGGAACGTGGTCCTTACTGCTGTCACTAACAAGACCATTAGTGTTACAGTGCTGCTCTGGCATTTGCCATCATGCCACAACACTCTCCCATCCGCTTGTTACCTGTCTAAAAAGTCATTTACATCATTCACATATCCAGCATTCGCCGCAGTTTAAAATAAGGCCATTTATTAGGGTGCTATGACAACCCAGAAGTAAAACTGTATTAATAAAGAGACATTTCTACAAATGTAGACACCACATTTCAAAGGAACGTTTCTATTTCATATTTGAGGATGTATGCCCATTGACGTCCTGTATCAAGGCATGGTGTTAGACATAAAAGAAGGGCTCTAACTAGTTCTATGTGTTGAATGTGGGCGTATGTATGTGTTCCTTGGCAGGCGGTCTATCTAAGTGATAGGAACACAGTGTGGATACAGAGGAAGCTGAATGTAGTTGAATGTCTGCATATTAGCTGTCCCCTGTGATGACCGTCGTCTCATTAGGTTGGGGACGTTTAGCAGTGCCTGAGCTACATCAATTCATGTCCCCACCTTCGCCTTGTGTGGTATTCATTCTCACCCTCTCTACCTCTCTCGTTCCCTCTTCCCTTGCTGCTGCGGGTCCAAGTCCTTCATTTACTCCCAAATGCCACCCTATTCAATTTATATTGCACTACTTTTGACCAGGCCATATAGGTGTCTGGTCAAAAGTAGCGTACTACATAGGGAATAGATTGCCGTTTGACATGCTGCCATAAAGGGCAGTCATGGTTGGAGGTTCCTCTGCTCTGGCTCTAATAGGGATGTTCTATTGATTAACAATGCGCTGATCTTGTCCCCCTATCCCTGCTGGGGAGGAAAAGAAGAGGGCGAGAGATGAGGTGGAGAGGGGGGAGAGAGGGGGAGTAGGGGAGAGGGTCAGTATCAGTCACAGTGCTGAGGCCTTAATGAAACACCCTTACATATGTGTGAATTCACTCATGCACACACACACACACACATAAACACAAACACTCACTGACAGGCCCACACTCCACTCGCACATAACTAACAGAGGCTGTAAGGCACGTGTGTCAAACACAAGGCCTGTGGGCCGGCAATGATTTGGTAAGTGAATACATTTTGGCCCGCTTCCATACCGCCTAAGATGTGCTGCACTACAAGTCACAGCAAGCACTGCTAACATGCTGCACGCCGAATGGCAGTGCATTGCCACACATACACCCCTCCTCGCAGACCACCCTGCCACACACAGGCACACATACCCACACACCCACACACGTGCCAGCCAGTGCTCTATACCACATAATCACAAATGGCACTGACTGAATCTTCTACCAGACCGAAAGTTGAAACATCTTGTAGGCTAAATGTCCATGCCAAGTTTCAGTTCCAATGAGTCATTGCTGTAGCCTACAGAATATGTCATCTTTGTTGTCAAACAGACAAAGGATTCATACGCGGGTATAAATTACTACTGAGGGACAACAGGACACACAAGTGTGTATAAATGAGTCAACAGTTCAGTCATCTACTTGATGACACTACAACCTGTTGTGCTTGCATTGGGGAATTCAACATCAATTGCGCTGCTGACATGTGTCCCGTTTACAGCGCGCAGTGGAGGGAAGGTGTACAGACACATGCCACAGTCCTAGCTAGACTCAGCAGAGATTTTAGCATGTAAATCTTGGCGGGGCAAACACCCCAAAAAATTGAGATGCATGCCAGCAAATCCACTACACAACACTAAACAATACATTAGTTGCACTATAATGGTGACAAACGGTGCCCACAAACTGTTAGGGCCTACATAAAGCTGTCCCAACAGCAGAGCTTTCCTTTCAGCACCATGGAGTGAATCCTTACCACCGCTACCCTGGCTGTCAGCGGAGCCTTGTCTGGCAGCGAAACAATTAATTCAGCCTCATTTACTGCCTTTTATGCTTGACTTCTTAAACAAATGTGGTTTCTACTGACAATCGAGATGACATAGGCTACATGTTACCCACCAAGTCAGAACAGTATGCTAAGTTAAGAGGGGGAAAGGGGCAAAATTATTAGAATGAGGCACATGGGCTACTAACAGCCTACTACCCAACATACAGTATTACTTTCTTAGCTAGAGTATACATATCTCCCTGGCATATTACATCGTTATGCAGCAGTATACAATACATTTTTTGGACTCACCTTGTTGTTCTGGGCTCACTTGAACATGAAGGTGGTGCGGCGGTCCTTCTGGTATTGTTTGTCATCAAAGTCTGGCATTCTCTGGATGTATGGTGCATTCAAGACTACTGGGAACTCGGTAAAAAACAAGGTTGAATCAGTGATTCGTCAGTGATCATCAGGTTGGAGCTCTAGAAAAGAGGCCAGAGTTCCCGACCTGGAATTCCGAGTTGGAGGAACATTCAAAACTTATTTTCCCAGTTGGAGCTCATTTTTTTCAAAGTTACCAGTTGTCTTGAACTCACTGAAGTCTGAGATTTCCCAGTTCGGAGTTTCCAGTTGTTTTGAACGCAGCAGAAGTAATGCTGCATTGACAGCATGGCCAATGTATTCAACCTTTTCTGGCCCATGGCGTTGAATGTGAATGTTTATCCTTTTACGCTTGGAAAAGAGGCCTTGAACACCGACTTGGACCACACACCCTCTCCACTGAATAGCAGGCCAGTGATTGCTTTGCAACGGTTACAGTTAGCCACTGATTCCATCCAAACCACTCATTGTTGAATTTGAGATTTCCAACTTGTTGTGTAATGTTTATGTCTAATGGCCGATGAGCACTGATATGTTTTATCTATATTTATAATGATGACTGCTTGTCTAGCTTGCTGGCCACGATTTGGAAAGTATGATGTTAACAGGATCAGTCCATTCAAAGCTACGGTAGATATAACGTCATTTGACGTAATTTTATCTGTGGCCAATGACCTTGATCCTTCTTGGATGGGCACTTCTAACGTAAATCTATGGCAGCACCCAAGGGGCTTGAATTTTCGTGCTCTCCCCGTAGACTTTGTGGTGACGCATTGTCCCCATGAGTGACAAAACACTGAGCCAATCACAGTGCAACTAGAGAACATTACCAACCCATACGCTCCGTATTTTCTGCTGGCTTGTCCCACCACCACAGAAAGCACTGAGCTAGGCTGAAACACCTGCATTTTGGAGCAGCCTTACTCAGGAAAGCAAAAAAGAGACCATGTTTGTATCCGGCTATGTTAACTAAATTCTTACATTGTTTGCAAACTGATATGTGACATGTATTAATGCCAAAATAACATGCTAAACAGGCAACAACAACAAAAACAAATGTATATATATATTACAAGTATATATATAAATGTATATTTATTTTATTCACCTGCCCTGAATGACGGGTCGCCACTGGCTAGACTCCAAAAATGTTGCAGTCTGGCTTCGGTTTTTAAAGCTTGACAATGAATAACCAAGAAACAAAACCTGCAACAAAACACATGCAAATGAAAAACACGTAGGCCTATTACAGCAACATTTGAACATTAACCTAGGCTGGCTGTAACTACATCTCACAGTCTCACGACCTGGCTGACCATACAGCAATGCTGCATTCAACTCCAACTAGATACATTTTTGTTATTTGGAGTTATACTTTTTGAATAGGGTTGCAGCATATAATAACCATCTGCAATCATAGTAGCAAAGGCTGGACAAATATTATTTATTTATTATTTTCTTTTAATATTTTAAAATGCTATATACAGTGTGATGGAAAATGTTGTGTTGGTGCTTTTCTAGTAACCAATTTCTGTGTTCCATGTTTGTGATTTTCTAATAACCAATTTCTGTGTTATTGCAAGTGATTGATTGACCGAATCCTTACTATCAGTATCTGCAATTTGGCAGTGCGCCCAGACCCTTGTTTTGAGAACGAAAGATATCTCAGTTTCCATGTCTCAGCTTAGAGAGAAGAAGCCTCGTGAGGTATTGGTCTGTCACATGCATGGCCCAGTATTGGTAGGTCACATGAATGAAGCAAACGTTAATGATGAGTTAATTATGAATGATGAATAAGCTAAATCATGCAAATATAACATGTCTGCAGTATGTAAAATAACAAACGGGACTGCCCCGGTAGAGCTCCTGATCGACATGTTTACTTGGTACATTGAGTTGGTTGGAACCTCTCCAGTGCGCTGATGATAACGAATGATTCATTTAAGATTGACTTTGAATGTCCCTGTGTAGAATTGCCATGACCAGGATGATTCCTTGATGAGGAGCTTTCCAGTGGGGGTCTGCGAGGAAAACCAGTGGGGCATTTTATGAAGTGTGAGGAAAATACCTGTCTGACCAAAAGAGGACGAGACCCACCCAGACCAGACCCTTACTGTGAGCTGCACAGGAGGAGACACAACATCCGCAAACAATTGAGGGACACGGCAACTGATTTCCCTAAGTCAATTTAAATTCATTTGTATAAAACTTGAAGAAATATAAGAAAACCAAGAAAACTAAAGTTCCTTTATGGATCATTTGATAAAGATAATGTTAACCTGTCTAGCCCCGGGGTGCCGCTAGCGGCACATCCCCCCCACCCCCACTGAAAGGCAGAGCTGCGAAATTCAAAAAAAATATATTTTTTTAATATTTAACTTTCACACATTAAAGTCCAATACAGCTAATGAAAGACACAGATCTTGTGAATCCAGCCAACATGTCCGATTTTTAAAATGTTTTACAGGGAAGACACAATATGTAAAGATGTAAATCTATTAGCTAAACACATTAGCATAATCCACCATTTTTTCTTTGTCCACCAACACCAGTAGCTGTCACCAATTCGGCTAAACTAAGATATTGATAGCCACCAACCAAGAAAAAACCTCCTCAGATGACAGTCTGATAACATATTTATGGTATCGGATAGGTTTTGTTAGAAAAATGTGCATATTTCAGGTAGATGTCATAGTTTACAATTGCACCCACCATCACAAATGGACTAGAATAATTACAATGAGCAACGTGTTTACCTAACAACTAATCATCAAACATTTCGTAAAAATACACAGCATACACTAATCGAAAGACACCGATCCTGTGAATACAGACAATATTTCAGATTTTCTAAGTGTCTTACAGCGAAAACACAATAAATCGTTATATTAGCACAGCACATGTGCAAACATTACCCCAGCATTGATTCTAGCCAAAGAGAGCGATAACGTAAACATCGCCAAAATATATTAATTTTTTCACTAACCTTCTCAGAATTCTTCAGATGACACTCCTTTAACATCACATTACAACATACATATACAGTTTGTTCGAAAATGTGCATATTTAGCCACCAAAATCATGGTTAGACAATGAGAAAAGTAGCCCAGCTGGTCAGAAAATGTTTGTGCGCCATATTAGACAGTGATCTAGTCGTATACATAAATACTCATAAACGTGACTAAAAAATATAGGGTGGACAGCGATTGATAGACAATTTAATTCTTAATACAATCGCGGAATTACATTTTTTAAATTATCCTTACTTTTCAATACAGTTTGCGCCAAGCGAAGCTAAGTCAAAAAAAATGGCGTCCTAAGCCACTAACATTTTTCGACAGAAACACGATTTATCATAATAAATTGTTCCTACTTTGAGCTGTTCTTCCATCAGAATCTTGGTCAAAGAATCCTTTCTTGGGTCTAATCGTCTTTTGGTCGAAAGCTGTCCTCTTGCCATGCAGAAATGCACATTGCGTTCGGCATGAACTGGAACGGTGCCCAGAGATTCACAGTGGCTCAGAAATAAATGTCCCAAAATCGCACTAAACGGATATAAATTGCTATAAAACGCTTTAAATTAACTACCTTATGATGTTTTTAACTCCTATAACGAGTAAAAATATGACCGGAGAAATATAACTGGCTACACTAATGCTTGGAAAAACAGTAGGTCGGTATCCTCCGCGCGCATGACGCACCAAGAAAAGAGTTCCTACCTACAGGGTTTTTTCATTTATAGTGGCTGTGATTTGGCAATCGATACCATTCAAAGCGTCATCACGTAAAGGCATCCAGGGGAAGACGTAAGCAGTGTCCGTATACTCATAGGAATAACAGTGGCCTTAAAACTGACTCCAGAACAGGGGCCAAAATGTGTGAAATCTGACTCCATGTCAGGGAAATTGCTGTAGAATGAGTTCTGTTCCACTTAGAGACAAAATTTCAACGCCTATAGAAACTATAGACTGTTTTCTATCCAATAATAATAATAATATGCATATTGTACGATCAAGAATTTTATAGGAAGCCGTTTCAAAAATTACACGATTTCAATAAATAGTGACAACAGCACCCCCTATCCTTAACCTGTCTAGGATCAGCGTGGCGCTAGCGGCACACCCCCCCCCCCCCCACTGAAAAACCAGTGCCGCGAAATTCAAAAAAAATATTTTTTTAAAATATTTAACTTTCACACATTAAAGTCCAATACAGCTAATGAAAGACACAGATCTTATGAATCCAGTCAACATTTCCGATTTTTAAAATGTTTTACAGGGAAGACACAATATGTAAAGATGTACATCTATTACCTAAAAACACATTAGCATAATCCACCATCTTTTATTTGTCCACCAACACCAGTAGCCATCACCAATTCGGCTAAACTAAGATATTTATAGCCCCTAACCAACAAAAAAACTCATTAGATGACAGTCTGATAACATATTTATGGTATGGGATAGGTTTTGTTAGAAAAAAGTGCATATTTCAGGTATATGGCATAGTTTACAATTGCACCCACCATCACAAATGGACTAGAATAATTACAATGAGCAACGTGTTTACCTAACTACTAATCATCAAACATTTCGTAAAAATACACAGCATACACGAATCGAAAGACACAGATCCTGTGAATACAGACAATATTTCAGATTTTCTAAGTGTCTTACAGCGAAAACACAATAAATCGTTATATTAGCTTAGCACATAGCAATTAGCAGCCCAGCATTGATTCTAGCCAAAGTGAGCGATAAAAGTCAACATCGCCAAAAGATATTAATTTTTTCACTAACCTTCTCAGAATTCTTCCGATGACACTCCTGTAACATCACATTACAACATGCATATACAGTTTGATCGAAAATGTTTATATTTAGCCACCAAAATCATGGTTAGACAATGTGAAATGTAGACAAGCTGGTAAAGAAAACGTCCTTGCGCCACTTAGACAGTGATCTACTCTTATACATAAATACTCATAAACGTGACTAAAAAATATAGGGTGGACAGGGATTGATAGACAATTTAATTCTTAATACAATTGCGTTATTACATTTTTTAATTTATCCTTACTTTTCAATACAGTTTGCGCCAAGCGAAGCTACGTCAAAAAACATGGCGTCCTAAGCCACTAAAATGTTTCGACAGAAACACGATTTATCATAATAAAAATGTCCTACCTTGAGCTGTTCTTCCATCAGTATCTTGGGCAAAGGATCCTTTCTTGGGAGAAATCGTCTTCTGGTGGAAAGCTGTCCTCTTGCCATGTGGAAATGTCAACTACGTTCGGGATGAACTGAAAAGCGTGCCCAACTTTTCACATCGTTGCAAAAATAAATGTCCCAAAATCGCACTAAACGGATATAAATTGCTATAAAACGCTTTAAATTAACTACTTTGTGATGTTTGTAACTCCTATAACGAGTGAAAAGATGACCGGAGAAATATAACAGGCTAAACTAACGCTTGGAACAGGAGAGGGTCGGTGTCTTCCACGCGCGTTACGCAGCAAGAAAAGACTTGCTAGCTAAAGGTTTTTTTCATTTGTAGGGCCTGTGAACGAGCAATCGAGCCCGTTGGAATCGTCATCACGTAAAGGCATCCAGGGGAAGACGTAAGAAGTGTCCGTATAGTCATAGCAACGACAGTGCCCGTTTAAATGACTTCAGAAAAGTGGCCAACGTTTCTCAAATCTGACTCCATGTCAGGGAAATTGCTGTAGAATGGGCTCTGTTCCACTTAGAGACAAAATTCCAACTCCTATAGAAACTATAGACTGTTTTCTATCCAATAATAATAATAATATGCATATTGTACGATCAAGGATTTTGTGGGAAGCCGTTTAAAAAATTAGCCACATTAGCATAAATAGTCTAAACAGCGCCCCCATCCCCAACAGGTTAACAGGTTTTAAAGCACTGTACAGGACTTGACTTACCCCTAACCAATAAAACTATAAACTTCTCTGGGATATGTGGGACGGTGGCGTCCCATTTGGCCAAAAGCCAGAAAAAATGTAGCGCGCCAAATTCAAATATATTACTATAAAAATCAATCTTTTCATGAAATCACACATGAAAGACACCAAATTAAAGCTACACATGTTGTGAATCCAGCCAACATGTCGGATTTCAAAAAGGGAAAGCACACTAAACAATTATGTTAGCTCAGTACATAGCCACAGAAAAACACAGCCATTTTCCCAGCAAAAGATAGTAGTCACAAAAAGCAGAAATAGAGATAAAATTAATCACTAACCTTTGATGATCTTCATCAGATGACACTCATAGGACATCATGTTACACAATACATTTATGTTTTGTTCGATAATGTGCATATTTATATCCACAAATCTCGGTTTACATTGGCGCCATGTTCCGAAATACCTACAAAATATCCGGAGAAATTGCAGAGAGCCACGTCAAATAACAGAAATACTCATCATAAACTTTGATGAAAGACACATATTTTACATATAATTAAAGATACACTTGTCAGATTTCAAAAAAACTTTACGTAAAAAGCACACCATGCAATAATCTGAGACGGCGCTGAGATATAACAATATTTCTCCGCCATGTTGCAGTCAACAGAAATACGAAATTACATCATAAATATTCCCTAACCTTTTATGATCTTTATCAGAAAGCACTCCCAGGAATCCTAGTTCCACAATAAATCGTTGATTTGTTCGACAATGTCCATTACTTATGTCTAAGTAGCTACTTTTGCTAGCATGTTTAGTGCACATGTTCAAACGAAAGTGCAGGCGAACTCGAACGAAAACTTCAAAAAGTTATATAACAGGTCGAATAAACTGGTCAAACTAAGTAGATAATCAATCTTCAGGATGTTGTTATCATATATATCCAATAACGTTCCAACCGGAGCATTCCTTCATGTCTGTAGAAGTTATGGAACGCAAGGCGATATCATGAGGAAAGCGCGTGACCAGGAACTGGCAATCTGCCAGACCACTGACTCATTCCCCTCCCATCCGGCCCCACAACACAGCATAAGCTTCATTCCACGTTCTACAGACTGTTGACATCTAGTGGAAGGCGTAGGAAGTGCAAACATATCCATATCTTACAGGGGATTGAATCGGCGATGAGTTGAACATTGACCAGTCTCAGAATTCTCACTTCCTGTTTAGATTTTTTCTCAGGTTTTTGTCTGCCATAGGAGTTCTGTTATACTCACAGACACCATTCAAACAGTTTTAGAAACTTCAGAGTGTTTTATATCCAATAGTAATAATACTATGCATATATTAGCATCTGGGACAGGGTAGGAGGCAGTTCACTATGGGCACGCAATTCATCCAAAAGTGAAAATGCTGCCCCCTATCATAAGAAGTTAACACTTCCTCCACCCTGGTAATACATTTTGAAATAAAACCCCATATCCTGTCCAATTATTTTCTGTATTCACCCACTCAACCATTTAGCATGCTAGGTAGAGACTTATTATGGACAGAGCACCATGCCATCTAATAAGAGACTGATAGACAGTGCCAGCCCATTTAATACATATGGATCCCTCCAAAGCATTACATATGAATCTTAAAATAATAGACGTTTAATAAATATTGAAGCACAAAGTGAACATCCAACAGAGATTGGTAATACAAATATAGAGTGACATTGTTAGGGTATAGTAAAATGATAACAATGCCTTCCAATATGGAGAAAGTTATTATGTTTGTGTTGTCTTGTTTTAAACCTTGCAATAGGGGGGAAAGCAGAACATTGTTTGAGAGTGATCTGAGTGTATTAGCAGTAGTGATTGAGGTCTTCCTATTGGGGAGGGAGTCCAAGTTGAGGGAAACAGATATGGAGACTAGTGAAAGTAACAAAGTAAATGGTAATTGGCTTTCAGATAGCACTCTAATTATGCAATATCTTAGTAATTTGAAAAATTCAATACAAGGTCACATGACAAAAATGAGGGATTGAGCATTGAGACTGATATTAAATTAGAGGCAGCCATCTGGTGTTTGGGTTGGAGATAAGCTTCCTGTGGAACAGTAGATAGCCGCCAGTACACACTGAACTCAAGCAGGTTGTAAGGGATACAGGCTGCTTGAGTGGAGAAATTTGGGACAGAGGTATGAATAATTAATTGAATTAGACACGTTTTTGACCATTTCCAATTATTATTAATAATTGTTCTATAGTTTGGGTAGCACCAGTGATTTAAATTAGAAGGTAATGTCATCTAAAACAATAATCTGTGTTCCATTACGTGGAATAGTGTCCAGTGAGTCAAGTAAGTAATATAATCTAAAACAATAATCTGGGTTCCATTACATGGAACTGTGTCCAGAATAAGTAGATCCAAGTAAATGTTTTTAGCACTGAATATTGAGCTGATAAGCCAGCACCAACTTTTTGAAGGTCCTAGCAGATTTGTTAAACAACGGGTTTCATATCTTGAGTAGTTTATGTCCCAGGGACAGTTTGTACAGAACTGTATGTCAATGCAACAGCTCAAAATGTCAATGATTACAAGAGAAGGGCTCTGGGATTGTTTACTTTAGAAGGTGCCTATTGCGCTTGATGGGACCCTGTATCATCTGATGTGTGTGAAGTACAATTCTGTATACGTATGGGTTTATAACGACTTCCTGCCCAAAATTCAGTAAAATCAATTAAGATGAAGATTTTTTTAGGACTGATTAAGATGTTTATTTTCTTTCTTCCAGGACATTTTGGAATGTCCGCTACCAACATTTAAAAAATATATTTGCCAAGGGTCTGTGTCTCTCCCTTTCAGTTTCAAGGTCTCAGTTTAGAGAGTAAAAGCCTCGTGAGGTATTGGTCGGGCACATGCAAGACCCAGTATTGGTCTGTCACATGCAAGACCCAGTATTGGTCTGTCACATGCAAGACCCAGTATTGGCCGTTCACATGAATGAAGCAAAATGTTAATGATTAATTAATTATGAATGATGAATAAGCTAAATCATGCAAATATACAGTAACTTGTCTGCAGTATGTAAGAGAAATAACGAGACTGCCCGTTAGAGCTCCTGATAGTCATGTTGGTGCATTGAGTTGGTTGGAACCTCTCCAACCTCTCCATAAAGAAAATTTCATTTAACTTCTTGAGAATACAGGGGGTGCTGTTTCGCATTAGCATAATTGCCTCTACAGATTAAACTGCCTCTTATTCAATTATTGCTGTTACTATATGCATATAACCATATGCCATTGGATAGAAAACAAGCTATGGTTTCTAAAACCGTTCCAATTTTGTCTCTGAGTCAAACACAGGTCATTTCACAGCACTTTCCCTGAGCCAGAAGAAAATTGCAAGATGTGTATGCTCGCTTCAAAGCTCTGCCTATATATGGTCACGCGACCTATGACCCGAAACACACTTCCTTCTTCTTCCTCTGGGTGTCTGGAAGACGTCAGAGGAGAATTTTTTTGTTTATCTTGTACTGACGTGAAATAAGACCTATTTCTTTAGCGTGACCGACAACTTCCGGTTTCTGAGATGCGCGTTTTCAGAGGTGACATTGTCTTTTGTTATGCTGACGTTACGGATGAAAACTATCTCCGTGTCGAAGTTTGTTTGATACATGTGACCATATCACCGTAATGTATGTTTTTTCAATATAGTTTAATCAGATTATTAGAATTTTTTCGGGAGTTTTGCCGTGTTCCGTTCTTTGAGTTTTTTAACTTTGGACATGGACCGTGCCAGTCGACCAGTACCCAGGCTAAATGAAGAGGGGAGGTTGCCATTGTGAATGGATTGAACGACTCATCAGGACTAAGGACACCTTGATCAACATTCTGATGAAAGACCAGCAATAGTAAGACCCAATTTACGATGTTATTTCATATATCTGTCGTGCATGTGAACTGGTCGGGCGCGTCCAGCCGGTTCTGGCTGGCCTGGTTATGCTAATTTAGCGATACATTTTGTTTTCGCTATAAAACATTTAAAAAATCTGAAATATTGTTTGGATTCACCAGATGTTGGGCTTTCAATGTCTGTACGCTGTGTATTTTTTCTGAAATGTTTTAAGACAAGTAATTAGTTATATAACGTTGGTCTCTGTAATTGTTCTAGCTGCATCAGCACTATATCAGATTGCAGCTGCAATGTAGAACTGTGATTTATACCTGAAAAATGCACATTTAAAAAAAAAAAACTATGCTATACCATAAATATGTTATCAGACTGTCATCTTATAAATTTGTTTGTTGGTTTGTGGCTATCAATATCTTAGTTTAGCCGAATTGGTGATAGCACCTGATGGAGTAAGAAACTGTTGGAGTAAGAAAATGGTGTCTTTTGCTAACGTGTTTAGCTAATAGATTTACATATTTTGTCTTCCCTGTAAAACATTTAAAAAATCTGAAATGGTGGTTTTATTCACAAGATCTGTGTCTTTCATTGGGTGTCTTGGACTTGTGATTTAATGATATTTAGATGCTACTATTTAATTGTGACGCTATGCTAGCGATGCTAATCAGTGTGTGGGGGGGGGGGGGGTGCTCCCGGATCCGGGTTAGGTACTCTGTAGAGGTGATAAACTTTGAGTGTCCCTGTGTAGAATTCCCACGACAACAGAATCCTATGTAAATACAGTAAGTGGACATTATAAAGGGCAGTTGTAGGCCTATACAAAAAAATAGGCCTAACATAATAGTCTATGTCTGGCCCGCAAATGTATTGTACCTTTTCAATATGGCCGCTGCGCTGACTGAGATTGACACCCCTGCTGTAAGGTGTAGCATCTTATCTATCTTTCGTCCATCCTTCGGTATATCATGTTTCAAGCATTCTGTGTGTCGTTAATGAGCAGTTTATCCTTTGATGAAACAAATGACATCTGATAGTGGCTGGTATTATCCCAGTGAAATGCGATTATACGGCTAAGTGGATATCAGTCACTTCCGACTGTGCTGCTGTGCTCTTTGTGTTCAGGAGAGGAAAGTGTTTTGTTCCATTTTATTACCTCTGTCCATCACTCCTAAAACAGTCTTTACAGATGAAAAAGGAAAAGCACTTTGACTGGAACAGAGAAAAAGGGATTTCTGTAAGTTGAAAATAAACCCCCTGGAAGCGAGGTGCACATTTGTTCCTTGAGATGGAGAAATGCACAGAGATGGGAAGAGGGATGGAGAGGGTGAGAGGGGGATAGAGAGGCAGAGAAAGAGAGAGAGGTAAGTAAAGGTAATTGAAATGGTAGAGCGCTCTAACATCAGCCACTGTGTCCATCAACATCCATACACTGTGGGGTAGAGAGTTGGCGTGTGTGTGTGTGTGTCTGTGTCTGTGTCTGTGTCTGTGTCTGTGTCTGTGTCTGAGAGAGAGAGAGAGAGAGAGAGAGAGCGGCCCCTGCTTTGGTTGTTTCAGAGTGAGAGTAGGATTGACAGCTGACAAGGTGTTTATGTGTGACAGGCTGTCTTGCTGAGAGGGTCTTTTCTCTGTTTTTGTTTTATCCCGCCTGGTGTGTCTGGGCTGGTAAAGGCTTGCCCTATCCTCTGTATGGCAGGCAGGGTGTTTCCCTCTCTCTATGAAGCCTTTTGTAACGGCGGTCCTCCTTCTCTTCATCAGAAAAGGAGGAGTATTTATCGAACCAAGGCGCAGTGGAGTTTGAACACATATTTATTAAACGAAAACACGAACTTGAATAAACTAACAAAAATAACAAACGGTGTAGACAGATCTAGACGACGAACTTACATGAAACAAGAAGAACCCACGAATAGAGAAAACAGGCTACACAAAAACAACGATGAACAAAACAAACCGAAAACAGTCCCGTGTGGTGCAACGACATACACAAACACGGAAGACAATCACCCACAAACAAACAGTGAGAACACCCTACCTAAATATGACTCTTAATTAGAGGAAAACGCAAAACACCTGCCTCTAATTAAGAGCCATACCAGGCAACCAAAACCAACATAGAAACAGAAAACATAGACTGCCCACCCAAAACTCACGCCCTGACCATATACACATACAAAAACAACATAAAACAGGTCAGGAACGTTACAGAGCCCCCCCCCTCAAGGTGCGAACGCCGGGCGCACCAGCACAAAGTCCAGGGGAGGGTCTGGGTGGGCAGTTGACCACGGTGGTGGCTCAGGTTCTGGACGCTGTCCCCACACCACCATAGTCACTCCCCGCTTCTGTCTTCCCCTCCCAATGACCACCCCTCAACCTAACATCCCCTAAATGAACAGCCAACACCGGGATAAGGGGCAGCACCGGGAGAAGGGGCAGCACCGGGACAAGGGGCAGCACCGGGACAAGGGGCAGCACCGGGACAAGGGGCAGCACCGGGACAAGGGGCAGCACCGGGATAAGGGGCAGCACCGGGACAAGGGGCAGCACCGGGACAAGGGGCAGCACCGGGATAAGGGGCAGCACCGGGATAAGGGGCAGCACCGGGATAAGGGGTAGCGCCAGGATAAGGGGCAGCACCGGGACAAGGGGCAGCACCGGGACAAGGGGCAGCACCGGGACAAGGGGCAGCACCGGGACAAGGGGCAGCACCGGGACAAGGGGCAGGTCCCGGCTGAGATACTCTGGCAGATCCTGGCTAAGGGACTCTGGCAGGTCCTGGCTGGACGGCTCTCGACGCTCATGGCAGGCTGACGGCTCTCGACGCTCATGGCAGGCTGACGGCTCTCGACGCTCATGGCAGGCTGACGGCTCTCGACGCTCATGGCTCTCTGACGGCTCTGGCTGCTCATGGCTCGCTGGCGGCTCTGGCAGATCCTGTCTGGTTGGCGGCTCTGGCAGATCCTGTCTGGTTGGCGGCTCTGGCAGATCCTGTCTGGTTGGCGGCTCTGGCAGATCCTGTCTGGCGGGCGGCTCTAGCGGCTCCTGTCTGGCGTGCGGCTCTAGCGGCTCCTGTCTGGCAGACGGCTCTGTAGGCTCATGGCAGACGGGCGGCTTTGCAGGCTCATGGCAGACGGGCGGCTTTGCAGGCTCATTGCAGACGGATGGCTCAGACGGCGCTGGGGAGACGGATGGCTCAGATGGCGCTGGGGAGAAGGATGGCTCAGATGGCGCTGGGGAGACGGATGGCTCAGATGGCGCTGGGGAGACGGATGGCTCTGGCCGGATAAGGCGCACTGTAGACCTGGTGCGTGGTGCCGGAACTGGAGGCACCGGGCTAAGGATACGCACCTTCCTACTAGTGCGGAGAGCAGGGACAGGGCACACTATACTCTCAAAGCCCACTCTATACCTGATGCGAGGTACCGGCACTGGTGACACCGGGCTGAGGACAAGCACATCAGGATTAGTAGGGGGAGAAGATACAGTGTGTACAAGGCTCTGGAGACGCACAGGAGGCTTAGTGCGTGGTGCCGGAACTGGAGGCACCGGGCTAGATACACGCACTACAGGGAGAGTGCGTGGAGGAGGAACAGGGCTCAGGAGACGCACTGGTAGCCTAGTGCGTAGTGTAGGCACTGTAGGTATTAGGCTGGGGCGGGGAGGTGGCGCCGGAAATACCGGACCGTGGAGGCGTACTGGCACTCTTGAGCATTGAGCCTGCCCAACCTTACCTGGTTGAATGCTCCCAGTCACCCGACCAGTGCGGGGAGGTGGAATAACCCGCACCGGCCTATGTAGGCGAACCGGGGAAACCATGCGTAAGGCAGGTGCCATGTATGCCGGCCCGAGGAGACGCACTGGAGACCAGACGCGTTGAGCCGGCCTCATGACACCTGGCTCAATACCCAATCTAGCCCTACCAGTGCGGGGAGGTGGAATAACCCGCACTGGCCTATGCACTCGTACAGGAGACACCGTGCGCTCTACTGCGTAACACGGCGCCTGCCCGTAGCAGGTCTCCTACCTGCCCTTGGCCCACTACCTCTTAACCCCCACTCTATACCTGATGCGAGGTACCGGCACTGGTGACACCGGGCTGAGGACAAGCACATCAGGATTAGTAGGGGGAGAAGATACAGTGTGTACAAGGCTCTGGAGACGCACAGGAGGCTTAGTGCGTGGTGCCGGAACTGGAGGCACCGGGCTAGATACACGCACTACAGGGAGAGTGCGTGGAGGAGGAACAGGGCTCAGGAGACGCACTGGTAGCCTAGTGCGTAGTGTAGGCACTGTAGGTATTAGGCTGGGGCGGGGAGGTGGCGCCGGAAATACCGGACCGTGGAGGCTTACTGGCACTCTTGAGCATTGAGCCTGCCCAACCTTACCTGGTTGAATGCTCCCAGTCACCCGACCAGTGCGGGGAGGTGGAATAACCCGCACCGGCCTATGTAGGCGAACCGGGGAAACCATGCGTAAGGCAGGTGCCATGTATGCCGGCCCGAGGAGACGCACTGGAGACCAGACGCGTTGAGCCGGCCTCATGACACCTGGCTCAATACCCAATCTAGCCCTACCAGTGCGGGGAGGTGGAATAACCCGCACTGGCCTATGCACTCGTACAGGAGACACCGTGCGCTCTACTGCGTAACACGGCGCCTGCCCGTAGCAGGTCTCCTACCTGCCCTTGGCCCACTACCTCTTAACCCCCCCCCAAGAAATGTTTGGGTGTTACTCACGGGCTTTTTGGGCTTCCGTGCCAGACGCGTTCCCTCATAACTCCGGTTCCTCTCTTCGGTAGCCTCTGCTCTCCTCAGTGCCTCCAGCTGTTCCCATGGGAGGCGATCCCTACCAGCCAGGATCTCCTCCCATGTGTAGCAACCTTTTCCGTCCAATATATCGTCCCAAGTCCATTCCTCCTTCTTTTCCTGTCCCTTACTCTGTTTACTCCGCTGCTTGGCTCTGGTATGGTGGGTGATTCTGTAACGGTGGTCCTCCTTCTCTTCATCAGAAAAGGAGGAGTATTTATCGAACCAAGGCGCAGTGGAGTTTGAACACATATTTATTAAACGAAAACACGAACTTGAATAAACTAACAAAAATAACAAACGGTGTAGACAGATCTAGACGACGAACTTACATGAAACAAGAAGAACGCACGAATAGAGAAAACAGGCTACACAAAAACAACGATGAACAAAACAAACCGAAAACAGTCCCGTGTGGTGCAACGACATACACAAACACGGAAGACAATCACCCACAAACAAACAGTGAGAACACCCTACCTAAATATGACTCTTAATTAGAGGAAAACGCAAAACACCTGCCTCTAATTAAGAGCCATACCAGGCAACCAAAACCAACATAGAAACAGAAAACATAGACTGCCCACCCAAAACTCACGCCCTGACCATATACACATACAAAAACAACATAAAACAGGTCAGGAACGTTACACCTTTGGAACAAGAGGAGACCGGAATAGACTTCTACTGCCCACATATAGAGATATATACATGTACATGACTGACCATATGACTGGTATATCCTCGTTATCAAAGGAACACAAAGAAACACTGCCTTTTATAATGATAGAACATTTAATTGAAGTAAGATATATTATGTTGTTTCTGCGGAGGTTGAACATGATGATGATGATGATGATGATGACGACGACGATGAGGATGAGGATGATGATGATGATGATGATGATGATGATGATGATGATGATGATGATGATGATGATGATGATGGTGATGATGAGAATAAGGATTCTCCTGACGACAATTCCAAAAACAATGATTGATAAAAGTGAGAGACTTCAGTAATTTGTCCTAGCCTCCATGATATTACAACAGACCTCTACCCAGCAGGACATCTAGGATGTCTGATAGTACTAAGGCTGGTGGTGGCCATATGGTAAAGTAGTTAGCTAGCTGTGTTTATAATCACTGGTCTTACCTTCATTCAGAGCAGCACTCCTGTACTGTGATCCCAGAGTGCTGCTACTGCTGATGGTGCTGCGGTGTGTATCAGTGTGAACTTAAAGAGCCCATTTAAAGAGTGAAATCCTTTACAAGCCTGGTAATTAACCAACAGCCGTGGCCTACTTTGATCTACACTAATGATCTATGCTCTGGGATCACAGGGCTTTTAAAAGTAGCGATGTGATGGCGTGTGTGTGGAGGGGGATGCGGTGGTGTGTGTGTGTGTGTGTGTGTGTGTGTGTGTGTGTGTGTGTGTGTGTGTGTGTGTGTGTGTGTGTGTGTGTGTGTGTGTGTGTGTGTGTGTGTGTGTGTTTTCCAAGCCCTATCCATAGTCCACAGCTGTAGCTCTTATGAGAATCACCGAATTAGAAAATGAATTTAAAAAATCCCCCATGAAAACGGTTGCTACCTTTCCCATTTCAACCGTCAGCAAAACAATTGATGGTTCTGTATTAAGATAATCAACAGATGTTGCTACATATTAATGGTAATAATGACTGTGTCCCTTTGGTAATTTACTGTCTGTCTGGGGAGCAGTTCTACACACATACTCACACACAAACACTTATAACCAACCACATGCAAAATCACACACACACACAGGTCCCCGCTCATAACCACACACAGCTCTCCCTCAGGCCGAGCCACACAGAGACATTGGCGAACAGTGTCTGTCCCGACCGAGCCCAGTTGACTGGCAGGGGATGTATATATGAGTATATATGTATATATGTATATATATATATACATATATATACATATATATACATATATATATATATATATGTATATATGATCCTAGACAGGTTAAGCACTTAGAAGGAGTCGATAGTCTCTTAATGTCAGATGGAGCTGAGAGAGGAGTCCTTTCCTGATCTGCTGTTTGAAGAGTGGCACAGAGACACCTCTGTCAGGGGAGATAAGGCGAGCACAGAGCAGAGAGGACGGAGCTGAGCGAAGCGCCAAATGACTGACTGACTGACTGCACTCCTCTGCACGCCACGCTCAATCACTCTGGAAACCAAATAAATGAAGTCAAATCAAATGTATTTATAAAGCCCGTTTTACATCAGCAGATGTTACAAAGTGCTCATACAGAAATAAACTGAGAGAAAGGGGGAGAGAACAAGAAGGAGAAAGAAAGAAGGGGGAAGAATGAAGGTATGAAGTGAGAGAGAGAGAGAGAGAGAGAGAGAGAGAGAGAGAGAGAGAGAGAGAGAGAGAGAGAGAGAGAGAAAAACGAGAAAGGGTGGTACAAAGAGAGAGAGAGAGTTCTTTTCAGGATGGATAAACATGAAGAGTCTCTCCCTCCCAGCTCTGTATGACAGCGTGAGTGTTTCACCCTGATTGTGGCTCTTTGAAGTAATGTGACTTGAGAGTTATGTTGATGTTCTGTCTTACAATCCGTAGCCCGTATCACGATCAGCCCCCTGTGAGGGAATTGGAGCAGACTAGCGAAGCGCTACATACATACAGCAGAGTGCATAGCATCTAGCACATTCGGTACGCATCACAACTGGAATGAGCACACACTCAGATTTTATCGCTACAAAAAAACTAACCATGCAAGATAGAGGCTGATTCCCCTCAGAGCAATTCTACGTCACTTTCAGTCAGAAAATGTTATACAAAGTGTGTTGAAAATGTGTTTTCCTGATATGACCTATGACCTCATTAAAGTGCTAAACTCATGGGGGGGGGGTTCTGGGAGTTGTAGTCATTTCAGTGCTCATTATGTGTGATTCTAGCATGGGTCCATCATTAGAACAGTCCCTGTGAGCAGCTCATCAAAGACTAGTCAGTCTATATCAGCATTACTATGGCCCCAGAGGTAGATAGTAAAGTGCAGAGGGCCACACAGCCAGGCATCACTATCATAATTGCCCTGCATTCTTTCTACAGAAATAACATGTGTGCAGGAGTGTGTGTGTGTGTGTGTGTGTGTGTGTGTGTGTGTGTGTGTGTGTGTGTGTGTGTGTGTGTGTGTGTGTGTGTGTGTGTGTGTGTGTGTGTGTGTGTGTGTGTGTGTGTGTGTGTGTGTGTGTGTGTGTGTGTGTGTGTAGCAATTTCTCCAGCTCTTTATTCTAATTATTCTAATTACCCTACATGATGACGACAGGCAGCATTCGACTGCCGACAAAAATACAGATTCTGGCAATTTCAAAACAACAAAAAATGTGCTGCCTATCTAACGAAGCCTTCATCTCTGAGTGTGTGGGTGAGTTTAGCTGGGTGTGAGTGATTGGGGGGGGGTTAATGATCCGTTTGTAGCTTCCTGCTACTTGATTGTGCTCGGCAGGACTGGTAATTTGATATTGTCATTGTCATTCAGAGTAGTGGAGAGTCTCATCTCGCTATTTTAACCAAGCTGTTTCTACCATCTTGATCCCAGACGTACCTGAGGCTCTGTAATTACCATTTCTCCCAGCCTTTCTATATTTGTTTAACAAACACGCCAGTGCAACTGCCGACACACACTCACAGGAGTACAAACAAGAGTGCATGAAGGCACACACACAAACACGCGTACATACACCAGTACACACACATGCACACAAACGCAATCTCACGTTGTGACTAATCACCCTTCACTCACACACACTGTAGTTTGATGATTTTAGAGGAGTGTGTGTGTGTGTGGTGTGTGGTGTGTGGTGTGTGGTGTGTGGTGTGTGGTGTGTGGTGTGTGGTGTGTGGTGTGTGGTGTGTGTGTGTGTGTGTGTTTCTGTGCTGTAGTCAAACGCTTGTTTTGTAAAGGTTTAGGTCCCAGGGAAGAGAAGATGATCAGGACACTCTCGTTGAAAGTCTTCATGAGCATCAAGTCAGAATGCTGTTTGTTGTGTAGATTATTCAGTGTGAGTAGAACAGGTGTGCAGGAGTCAGGGCCACGGCTTGATGTAAAAACAGCTTGATAGATGCAATTGATATTCATCTTCCATCAGAAAGAGGACACAGTGTTGACATTGTGGAGCCCAGTGGCGACCTGTCATTCATTTTGGCATTAATACTCATCACATATCAGTTTGCAAACAATAACAACAACAAAAATAATTGAGTTAATAAAACTGCATACAAACATGGTCTCTTTTTTGCTTTCTTGAGTAAGGCAGCTTCAAAATGCAGCTGTTTCAGCCTAGCTCAGTGCTTTCTGTGGTGGTGGGACAAGCCAGCGGAAAATAGAGTGAAGGAGTTGGTAATGTTCTCTAGTTCAACCGTGATTGGCTCAGTGTTCTGTCACTCATGGGGACACTACATCACCGCAAAGTTTACAGGGAGAGCTAGAATGTTCAAACTACTTGGGTGCTGCCATAGAGTTACATTAGAAGTGCCCATCCAGGAAGGCTCAAGGTCATTGGCCACAGATACAATTATGTCAAATAATGTTATATCTACCGTGTCTTTGATTGGACTGTCAACATCAGACTTTCAAAATCTTAGCTAGCAAGCTAGACAAGCAGTCATTATCATGAATCAAGTCGACAATCTACTGGCAAATCCTTTTCAATCGTTGTCATATGAAGATAAATTATAGATAAAATGTGTCGGTGCTCATCGGCCATTGGACATAAACATTACACAACAAGTTGGAAATCGCAAATTCAACAATGAGTGGTTTGGAAGGAATCAGTGGCTAACTTCAAGCGTTGCAAAACAATCACTAGCCTGCTATTTATTCAGTGGAGAGGGTGTGGGGTCCAAGTCTACGGTTAAGGGTCTCTTTTCCAAGCTTAAAATAATAAACGTTCACATGCAACACCATGTGCCAGGGAAGGTTGAATACATTAGCCATGCTGTCAATCCCCCATGACTTCTTCCACATTCAAAATAACCGGAAACTCAGAACTGGGAAGTCTTAGACTTCAGTGAGTTCAAGACAACTGGGAACTCAGAAAAAAACAAGCCCCGACTGGGAAAATACATTTTGAACAGTCATCCAACTCGGGAACTCTGGCCTCTTTCTAGAGCTCCGACCTGAAGTTCACTGATGTCATGATTCAACTTTGTTTTTTTCAGAGTTCCCAGTTCTCTTGAAAGCACCATAAATCCAGAGAATACCAGACTTTGATGACAAAGTACAAGAAGGAACACCACTACCTTCCAGTTCAAGTGAGCACAGCACAACAAGGTCCAAATATTTATATTATACTGCTGCATAAATTATGCAATATGCCAGGGAGATATGTATACTGTAGCTTAGAAAGTAATACTAAGTGTATATTGTGTAGTAATCTGTTAGTTGCCCATGTGCCTCACCCTAATAATTTGGTAAATTTCCTCCTCATAACTTAGCTTACTGTTCTGACTTGGTGGTGCACATGTAGCCTATAGCCTGTTTTACAGAAATGTCATCATCATATCTTGTAAAAGCTTTCATTGTCTGCTTATATGCCCCCTAATTTATCCTACGGTTCTGATTTGGTGTACAGGGAGAATACTGTAAGAACCCCGGCCCATGTTCTGAATTCTGTCGCTATACAGTTCAAAAGTGCTGAACAAATAGTTATATTGACCACATCCATTTTAGCTCGCACATTCATGTCTTAATCGAAATTACGGATTGCCTCTTATCTGCTCATCGTTCCCTTATGCAAAAGATTGTACATCTCGATTGTCAGTAGAAACCACATTTATATAAGCAAGTCAGCCATATCAGCTATGTTTTTTGAAAAGGCAGTAAATGAAGCTGAATGAACTGTTTCGCTGCCAGACATGGCTCCACTGACAGCCAGGGTAGCGGTGGTAAGGATTCACTCCATGGTGCTGAAAGGAAAGCTCTGCTGTTGGGACAGATTTATGTAGGCCCTAACAATTTGTGGGCACCGTTTGTCACCATTATAGTGCAATTCATGTATTGTTTAGTGGCTTTGCTGGCATGTATACTTAACTTTTTTTTGTTGCCCCACCTAGATTAACACGCTAAAATCACCACTGGTGGAGCATGTAACGCACAGCAGAGAGCTGGAATGTGGCACACACTGAATAGTGAATAGAACTAAGTGTGTGAGGACTGTTTGTTTCTCTCTGAGGAGTACTCTAAGCACTTAAAGGAAGGGGAGAGTGGATTGTCACTCTCTGGGGTCTGGAGAAGGTGGGAAGCAAGTGTGTGTTTTCTGAGAGAGAGAGAGAGAGAAAGACACAGACAGACAGACAGACAGACAGACAGACAGACAGACAGACAGACAGACAGACAGACAGACAGACAGAGGGGTGTAGCTGGTAACAGGCTAATGTAAAAAGCAGACCCAGTACTATGGGAAGATCTGACCATACGGTAATACCCTTTACTGACTCCCTACAGGCTGTGGCAGCTGTTCACTTGATCTAATTGATGGCAGCTGTTCACTATCAAAAATCAAGGCTAAGGAGCAGAGAGCCACTGTCCTGACTGGCTATGTATATGAGAGAAAGCTGGTAGAGAAACAGTGTGAAAATGTTAGGTGAGTCAGTTGATCAGCTATATTGTGGATTCTACAGGTATTTTTCCAGAGGTGGCTGTTGGGAGGAGCTATAGAAGGATGGGCTCATTGTAATGGCTGGAATGGAAGTAATGGATAGGTATCAAACATCCTCTTATAGCTCCTCCCACCAGCCTCTTCTGTATTTTACTGATCTCTTTGTAGCTTACCGGTGTTGGTTGTTTAGAGTCCTTACATACCACACCTGACATACCCAGTGGCCACCTCACACCTGCAGGCATTTTATACCATCCATACATTACTCCCTATCTCTGTTCCTCCAACTTACTATCTCTCTGTCAGTGCTGTCTCACCTGTTGCCTGTGCAGAGGTACAACACAGTAGTTTGACACTGTTCTGAGGTGAGTCTGTGTTTCCTATCTGGCTCCGAGTCAGTCCAGGTACTGACTGGGGATAGAGGGTCCCTACTGTCACACAGCACAGCCTGTTCCCCCATGGCCTAATTGGCTCAACCCTGCTTACAGCAACGCTGTTACTAAGTTACTGCCCTGTGTGTGTGTGTGTGTGTGTGTGTGTGTGTGTGTGTGTGTGTGTGTGTGTGTGTGTGTGTGTGTGTGTGTGTGTGTGTGTGTGTGTGTGTGTGTGTGTGTGTGTGTGTGTGTGTGTGTGTGTGTGTGTGTGTGTGTGTGTGTGTGTGTGTGCGCGCGAGAGAGATAGACAGAGAGAGTTTCATGTATCCTCAAGCTCTGACACATCGTCTCTGGTTAGAAGTACAAATGTGACAAAATGTCCAGCAAGTGTCACACACTCACAAGACAGTCCTGTCATTGTGCGTGTATGTGCACATTTGTGTGTGTTCCTGTGTGAGCAGAGACAGAGCTTAAGAATGTTGTTCAGACAAAGACAAAGTTCATATTTATACTGAACAAAAATAGAAATGCAACATGCAACAATTTGATATAAGGAAATCAGTCAATTTAAATGATTTCATTAGGCTCTAATCTATGGATACCACATGAATGAGCAGGGACGCAACCATGGGAGCCAGGCCCACCCAATCAGAATTCGTTTTTCCCCACAAAAGGGCTTTATTAAAGACAGAAATACTACTCAGCTCACTAACAGGAATGTAAACACATTTTTGCAAAAACAACTGGAGAAATAAGCTTTTTGTGTGTATGGTGCATTTCTGAGATCTTTTAAATCAGCTCATGAAATGAGGGACCAACACTTTACATGTTGTGTTTATATTTTTGTTCAGCACATTTACGTTTTTCTCTGCTAAATAATTCCTTTCAAATAGTTA
The DNA here is from genome assembly GCF_029448725.1 of Salvelinus fontinalis. Lineage (NCBI taxonomy): Eukaryota > Metazoa > Chordata > Actinopteri > Salmoniformes > Salmonidae > Salvelinus > Salvelinus fontinalis. Next base: position 17,048,349 of record NC_074675.1, on the reverse strand, counting down.
ACAGTAGTATCACCCAATATTTATAAGCTTATCCATTTTTCCAGCGTCCCACCTACTGGGTCCTAACTTTACCGTGCTTCTACACCTGCATTGCTTGCTGTTTGGGGTTTTAGGCTGGGTTTCTGTACAGCACTTCGAGATATTAGCTGATGTACGAAGGACTATATAAAATAAACTTGATTTGATTTGATGATCTCTCCAAGAAAACAAAACAACATATATTTGACTTGATGACAACAAGACTAAACAAAATATATTTGACTTGATGACAACAAGACTAAACAACATCTATTTGACTTGATGACAACAAGACTAAACACCATCTATTTGACTTGATGACAACAAGACTAAACACCATCTATTTGACTTGATGACAACAAGACATAACAACATCTATTTGACTTGATGACAACAAGACTAAACAGCATCTATTTGACTTGATGACAACAAGACTAAACAGCATCTATTTGACTTGATGACAACAAGACTAAACACCATCTATTTGACTTGATGACAACAAGACTTAACAACATCTATTTGACTTGATGACAACAAGACATAACAACATCTATTTCACTTGATGACAAAAAGACTAAACAGCATCTATTTGACTTGATGACAACAAGACTAAACACCATCTATTTGACTTGATGACAACAAGACTTAACAACATCTATTTGACTTGATGACAACAAGACTAAACACCATCTATTTGACTTGATGACAACAAGACATAACAACATCTATTTGACTTGATGACAACAAGACTAAACAACATCTATTTGACTTGATGACAACAAGACATAACAACATCTATTTGACTTGATGACAACAAGACTAAACAACATCTATTTGACTTGATGACAACAAGACTAAACACCATCTATTTGACTTGATGACAACAAGACTAAACAACATCTATTTGACTTGATGACAACAAGACATAACAACATCTATTTGACTTGATGACAACAAGACTAAACACCATCTATTTGACTTGATGACAACAAGACTAAACACCATCTATTTGACTTGATGACAACAAGACTAAACACCATCTATTTGACTTGATGACAACAAGACTAAACACCATCTATTTGACTTGATGACAACAAGACTAAACACCATCTATTTGACTTGATGACAACAAGACTAAACACCATCTATTTGACTTGATGACAACAAGACTAAACACCATCTATTTGACTTCATGCCAATCTCACTAAACATAAATCAATTTGACTTCATGCCAAACTGCCTAAAAGCTAACCCCTGAGATTTAAGTGGTGGGACGACACCACTTATACCAGGCTACCTATTCTCTCTTAACCCCCAGAACGGTGGCCGATGGAAGAGGTGAAGCAAGATGTTTCACTCTGGCCAGAATCTGTCCAAAATAAGCCCAGTGCGTTTCTTTGGGCTTATTTTGGACCTAAGCGTGTTGCCTGCCTCCCTGCCTTTTGGACAACGACTCCCATTGTTAGGGACATGAACATTTCGTCATTATGTACAGATCTCTGGAGATGGGCATTGATTTAGAATGCCATGTTTGTGTGTGTGTGGGTGTTTAATTTATGTCGTATACACTGATTGAACAGGGTTTAAAGCAGGTGTACAAGCCTTTTGTCAGAACACTTAGAATGTGACATGTATGGTGGCGACCACTGGTCCTGATGACTCAACAAGATCTCTTAGTTTCCCTTCGAAATACCACGTAATATGGATGAACGTCTGTTTTTGACGCATTAATTCTGCATGGTTATAGGGTTAAAACAGAAACATCTCAAAGGTTAACAGTGTAGACATTCATTCTGAGTGGTTAAAGTTAGGGCTATGGTTTGGGAAGGCTCAGCAAACCAACCGACCACATACCATCATGTATCATCAAGTATTCTCATGTCTCGCTAGAGAATTGTGAACTGCAGTGGTACAGTGGTTTGGTGGACGTACGTAAGCATCGGCCTCTGATTCCAAAGGTTGCATATTCGAATCCGATCGAAAGTTGTTTTTGATATTTTTGTTTTAAGCTTATCCCAATCCTTAACACTAACCTTAACCATTCGGAGTTAATGCCTAACCTTAAGAATTCAGAGTTAATGCCTTAACTTAACCCTAATCTTAAAAATTCAGAGTTAACGCCTAAACTTAACCCTAAAGACTTCAAAATGTGACATTTGAGAAACATGGATGAACGTCTAATTCTGACATGAGACTGTGAGAGCTTGTAGCACAAATCAGGGCTACCACTTCTAACAGGCTACCTGTTCCCCCAGTCATTACTCCAATCAGCAGCCAAGTAGTGAAGGATTACTCCCCCAGTCCTACTTCTACTTCCTGTGTGTGGAGAACTGTTACATTAGTCATCAGCCAGCTTGTTTACAATGTAATTTAGCCTCGCTTCTGGTGTTGCTGTTTGAGCTCAGCTTCCAGACTAGGGCAGCTCCTCCTAGCTATTCAGGGGGCCTGATTGGAGAACGGTGGGCTATAAGCATTAATTTAGAATATATATGTGTGTGTGTGTGTGTGTGTGTGTGTGTGTGTGTGTGTGTGTGTGTGTGTGTGTGTGTGTGTGTGTGTGTGTGTGTGTGTGTGTGTGTGTGTGTGTGTGTGTGTGTGTGTGTGTGTGTGTGTGTGTGTGTGTGTGTGTGTGTGTGTTAAAGCAGGTGCACAAGCCTCTTGTCAGAACACTTAGAATGTCAAATGAATGGTTCCAACCACTGGTCCTGATGACTACCCACTTAGAAATGGCCACTTCCCAGATGTGTCTGTGTGCTCTACCATCTGAATCCTACTTTACAATTTTGATTAAGTTTTTCACCCACTTTTTCCTGTCCGTCTGGCTCACATTGGATCGTTCCCTGTTTTTGTAGTGTCTGTAGCGTTTTGCCTCACCTGGGTTGTGCAGTAATGTTTGCTACCTCTTACGGTAGCAGGCCCATTGAAGCGTGTGATACATCATATTCTGAGTGTGTTCCGCCACGTCCTCACAGGCCTGATTTCCCACGGGGTGCAGGCGTTTGGCATGTTTACATTTAGTTCCTGTTTCCAACGCTAGATCAAACGCCTCTCTTCTGCGATGCACAATACTCAGTGCTCCAGAGGGAATACGTGATGACCTCGCCTGTTACTCCTAAAGAGAGGAAACACAAACACAAACACTTCAGGACACAGGGGAGATACGCCACAGTATGTAGGCCAGTGTGCGTGTGTGAGTGCTTGCATATGTGCATGTGCCCTCTATGGTAGTAGAATGCACAATGGTAATAATGGAAGGAGTTTGTAAATCAATGGCGTCATGTGGTCTTCGGTCTCTCTTGGGACAGCTGTAGGTTAATGGCTCTATAGCTTGCTTATCAGCCTCACTCCTCACTCAGGTTCAAACAGACGGAAATGAATTGGCTCTACAGCCTCTGAAATCAATTCCAGACTATGTAATGTTAAGGCTCCCGTGTCAATCTTGTGGGTGAAAGGGGTGAACCACTGACATGAAAAAAAACAACATGTTCTCATCTTGAACATGGTTCCCTCTCTCCATCAACTAGCCGGGTGAGACATGTCTCCTGTCTCTCTCCTGTCTTTTTTGTGGGTTTTTTCTACTCTCCCCCACTTGCAAGTGTTCATTCAAATGCTCTATCTACCTCTTTCACCTTTCTCCCCATCTCCTGTCCTGCTCTCTCCCCAAACAGTCTCTCTATCTCTTTCTACTTTCCTTCCTCTATCCCTCCCTCATCTCACCCTCTCTCTCTCCTAGTTTAAACTCTCCCACAGCTCTCTCTCCTCTCTGTCGTTTGATTCCCAGTCTGACAGGTACACGGTAGTATGCAGGCTAGTTTGGGTATAGGGTGTATGATTAGTATTGGTGGTTGTGGTGCACGGGGCCAGGCTCTGACACTTCCTCTCTGTCTGTGGGCCCTCGCTGGGCCCCGGCAGGGCGAGCCACTCAGGTGGAGCGAGGGAGAGACCTGCCGCTGGCTGTCAGTTTGATCGGGCCGCGGGATTGGCTGAGCACTGGTCCGGAAGCATGGATATTGCACAGCAGAGCTCATCTCAGGAGACCTTTAACCTCCAGCATGACAGCCAATAGAAAGTGCGTGTGTGTGTTTTCGTGTGAGTGCATCTGTTCTCTCTACCTCCCTCTATCTGACAGTCTGTGTCTGTTCCCTGCTTTTCATCTAATCCCTCCCAATCTCTATCCATCACTCTCTTTCCTCATCTCAGTCTTCTCTACTATATCCACCTTTCATTCTCCTCCTGTCACTCACTCTCTCTCTCTCTCTTTCTTTCTCCCACTCTCTGCCGTAGAGGTAGAATCCTCTCCCTCAACCACTCATTAGTGGTAAATTCCTGTGGATTTGTTTCTCTCCTCCGCTCCGTCATTCCCCTTCTCTGCCACCTGTCTAATTTGAAGCGCAATACTCTCCCTCTAGCGTGAAAATGTTGCATCATTCATCGTCTTTCTAATTCCTAAAAAATATCACAGCTGCAACACTTACGTTTAAATATGGGGATATTGCCCAAAGTGAATGGCTTCTAAGAGGCACATCAATTTGAGGAAATATTTTTGTTCCATTTCCAGGAACACATAGAAACATTTTCTTAACTCAATTTTTTTAACTGCATTGTTGGTTAGGGGCTTGTAAGACAGCATTTCTCAGTAAGGTCTACACCTGTTGTATTCGGCGCATGTGACAAATACAATTTGATTGGATTTTGATTTGATTTCAAATCCACAGATACTGAAAATATCTTGGAGAAATGTGTATTTCTCCTTTTGCTTGGGTTGGTCCCATCTCTCAATGTCTATCCTACCCTGTCAATAATACAGGGGGTCATATTCAACAACAATCTCTTCGACCCCCACTCCATCCCTGAAAACAGACAAAATATTGGTTGCTAGCTCATCTCATTCCTAGGTGACGGGTTTGGTGGCAGCCATTTTTCGCCTGGCTGCCCAGTACGAAGCTGTTTTTGCGGTGGGTGGGCAGGGCTATATTCAGTTCAAATTGAACTGGGGGATGATTAGATGGCCACTTATTGATAAAGCCAGAGTAGTATTTTAGCTGTGGACAGGCATGGTGTGCTGTGTGTTCTGTATCAGGATGGAGACTGTCTGACTTGCTGGTACTGTGAATATACCTGGGAACCTAATGGCTGCTCCTGTACAGCTACAGTACACTGTATATGGTCTTTCTATAAACTGCACTGGAAAACCTGTTACAGCTGTTGACAAGTCATTGATAGTAGTGTGCCATTTTGTTCATGTCATTACATTAAGATATGATGGGGGAACATACTGTATCTATACTCAATCAAATTCACAAGTTGATTTAAAACCTATGGTTATGTTTGCTGTCTTGTCGGATTTGTCCAAAATCGTGTGACATGAAACATAACTTTTCTGTCCTTGCATCTATGGCAGTGTCATTTGTCGTTATATCATAAGTTAAGCATTAATCAGTTCATGTAACATAGGCGCAGGGCAGCAGGAAACAAGTGCAGTTAGTGAGTTTAAAAAATAATGAACACGGACCGATACAAACCAAGAGCAGCATCTGATATGGAACCACAAACAATACTCCCTGATGACTACTAACAGTACTACATAAAGGCTGAGTAATCAAGGGAGTAATGAAGTCCAGGCGGGACTGATGATGAGATGCAGGTGTGCGTAATGAGGGCTGCCAGGTGTGCATAAAGACGGGTTGCCAGGACCGGTGGTTAGTAGACCGGCGACGTCGATTGCCAGAGGGGAGCGGGAGTAGAAGTGACAGTTAAATAAAATGAAATAGACATTGAACTGTTATCCTGGATCTGGCTGTCTGACAGTTCTTTGTGTAGAGATCTCAGAAATACAGTGTAACTACATAACACTTCGTGTCTCCTTCTGTTACGGGGTGAAAACTGTTTTCATGGGCACACAAATCCCTCAGAAATGTATGTGATTGCTAAATCAAATGCTTCGAATCAAAAGTAACCGTACCGTGATACTTAGAACCTAAATCAATACCGTTCTTCAATAATTTAGCATAATACTTGTCGGATGCCTTTCGGCGTTGAGCTGTCTAATTACGCCTTGATGTTTTCAAACATCATCTGATCCAGGAAGGAATTTTCTGATCTGATAGCCATTCCATGCAACAACAGCCCAAGTGCAGGAAAAAAAGGTTCAGAACATTTCGAAACGGCCACTTCCCAGATGTGTTTTTTCTGAGTCTGTGTGCTCTACCATCTGAATCCTACTTTACAACTTTGATGTTTTTCACCCACTTTTTCCTGTCTGTCTGGCTCACATTGGATCGTTCGCAGTTTTTGTAGTGTCTGTAGTATTTTTCCTCACCTGGGATGTGCAGTAATGTTTGTTACCTCCTACGGTAGCAGGCCCATTGAAGCGTGTGGCACATCATAGTCTGAGTGTGTCCCGCCACGTCTTCAAAGTCAAATGCTGGAAAGAAGGTGTTAGTGAGAAATGTCCAGTATATTTTGGATTCTCATTCCTTACGTCGGTGAAGACCATTGTGCCTGGATCCATGCTGGATCTAATATCTCTAGCAAATTGATGTTGATCATTTGTTGTTGTCTGCTCGATTTACAGCAGGGTCTGGTAAGATTCAACACAGAAAGCATCAAGGTAATGAGTTCATGTTTTTGTGGCCCGGATTGGACACGGAGTCTACTGTGCGCAATTGTGCAGGATATACTATTGCGCAACACCCAATGCTATTCCTAAGAATTATTCTGGATACCATGACATCAAATTATATAGCCTAACGGGCTTATTCACAATATGATATGGTAATGAAATATCATGACAGTCCCTCTCTGGCCTCTAGGTCACCAGCCTGCTCATTATGGCGCACACCTGTCACCATCGTTATGCGCACTAGCTCGTCATCAGACTCACCTGGACTCCATCACATCCCTGATTACCTTCCCTATATACAGTTGAAGTCTGAAGTTTACATACACCTTAGCCAAATACATTTAAGCTCTGTTTTTCACAATTCCTGACATTTAATCCTATCAAAACATTCCCTGTCAGTTAGGGTCACCACTTTATTTTAAGAATGTGAAATGTCCGAATAATAGTTGAGAGAATTATTTATTTCAGCTTTTATTTATTTCTTCACATTCCCAGTGGGTCAGAAGTTTACATACACTCAATTAGTATTTGGTAGCATTGCCTTTAAATTGTTTAACTTGGGTCAAACGTTTCGGGTAGCCTTTCACAAGTTCCCACAATAAGTTGAGTGAATTTTGGACCATTCCTCCTGACAGAGCTGGTGTAACTGAGTCAGGTTTGTAGGCCTCCTTGCTCGTACACGCTTTTTCAGTTCTGCCCACAGCTTTTCTATAGGATTGAGGTCAGGGCTTGGTGATGACCACTCCAATGCCTTGATTTTGTTGTCCTTAAGCCATTTTGCCACAACTTTGGAAGTATGCTTGGGGTCATTGTCTATTTGGAAGACCCATTTACGACCAAGCTTTAACTTCCTGACTAATGTCTTGAGCTGTTGCTTCAATATATCCACATCACTTTCCTCCCTCATGATGACATCTATTTTGTGAAGTGTACCCATCCCTCCTTCAACAAAGCACCCCCACAACATGATCCTTCCACCCCCGTGCTTGGGATGGTGTTCTTCAGCTTGCAAGCGTCCCCCTTTTTTCTCCTAACATAACGATGGTCATTATGGCCAAACAGTTCTATTTTTGCTTCATCAGATCAGAGGACATTTCCCCCAAAAGTACGATCTTTGTCCCCATGTGCAGTTGCAAACCGTAGTCTGGCTTTTTATGGCGGTTTTGGAGCAGTGGCTTCTTCCTTACTGAGCTGCCTTTCAGGTTATGTCGATATAGGACTTTTTTTGCTGTGGATATAGATACTTTGGTACCTGTTTCCTCCAGCATCTTAACAAGGTCCTTTGCTGTTGTTCTGGGATTGATGTGCACTTTTCACACCAAATTATGTTCATCTCTAGGAGACAGAACGCGTCTCCTTCCTGAGCAATATAATGGCTGTGTGGTCCCATGGTGTTTATACTTACTTACTGTTGTTTGTACAGATGAACGTGGTACCTTCAGGCGTTTGGAAATTGCTCCCATTTTTTTTCTGAGGTCTTGGCTGATTTCTTTTGATTTTCCCATGATGTCAAGCAAAGAGGCACTGAGTTTGAAGGTAGGCCTTGAAATACATCCACAGGTACACCTCCAATTGACTCAAATGATGTCAATTAGCCTATCAGAAGCTTCTAAAGCCATGACATCATTTTCTGGAATTTTCCAAGCTGTTTAAGGGCACAGTCAACTTAGTGTATGTAAACTTCTGACCCACTGGAATTGTGATACACTGAATTATAAGTGAAATAATCTGTCTGTGAACAATTGTTGGAAAAATGACTTGTGTGATGCACAAGGTAGATGTTCTAAACGACTTGACACAACTATAGTTTGTTAACAAGACATTTGTGGAGTGGTTGAAAAATGAGTTTTAATTAAAGACTCCAACCTAAGTGCATGTAAACTTCCGACTTCAACTGTATGTCACTCTGTTTGGTTCCTTCCCCAGGCGTCATTGTTTCTGTTTCTGTGTCATGTCTGGGCGTTGTTCGTAGCTTCTTTTTTTAAATTATGTTACGATTATTTATTAAAACACTCACTCTCTTGCTTCCCGACTCTCAGCACACATCGTTACAGTGACAAATATATTTGGGTTTCCATGTTGTACCTAAAATGTTAAACAATACAAGGGGCGGTTACACCACGTGCGGTTATGATGAGGACAACAACATCGAATGCTGGCTTCAACTTGGCTTTCTATACAAAGCCTTCCATTACAAAAGGAACCTGGTTTTTGTTCGCTTTCTCAATATAAAAACAGCCATGGTGAGATTCAAATGGTGAGCCTAATGCTACTGCTATTCATGGCTTTATTATGTGTGCCTGCGTTGGCCACATGGGCTTCAGAAAAATCTCCATGCATCCAATTTATTTTATCAGGTCCACATTATATTCACATATTTTAGAATGTAGTAATAATTTGAATATAAATGCATTGGCTAGGCCTAAAAAAAAATATCATTCTTACTGGTAAAGGCCTACTTTTTTAAAACACTTTTTGCGTGCTTTTCATGGGGAGGGGGGGGGGTTCTATATTGGGCCCTATGTGTACAGTTATATAAATTATACAATTGTATAACATTGAGGTTCAGTGGTTGAAAAAGTCCCTGAAATTCCTTGAATTTCACTTGCCAATGTCTGTCTGTATGAACCCTGCTTAAAGGATGTATAGTACTAGGCCTATGTTGTCATATAGGGTGGAGTTATGGAGTTATTTTGCATGTACAGTGTTCCTCTAAGAAGCCCTACACGTGGAAATGTTGAAAAATCCTTTCTATTTTTGTTTCAAAAATGTTTTATGTTCATCCCAATATCACACATTGGCCCCATTATCTATACAGTAGAAAGGCCCATATATACTCATTGTGGGTCATTTTAGATCTGAGGATAGGTGTAAGCGATGTGATTGAGTAGAATTGCATTACTGAATGTGTCTACAGTATGTGGGATTAATTGTGCACTGGATTTCAGGCCTGTATTTTCTACACACACCAGCAGAACGGTGTTATTGTACGTACATGGAGGGAGACATTTTCCACTGCTTGTTCTGTAACCAGATCAATGGCGGGATGTAAAGTCAGACATAACTAAAGGCTATATTGATTAGTCATTTGCTCCAAACTAACAGACTGAGCATGTTTTTATCTGCTGTGTGACTCGTATTGCTGGCTGTAGACACAGAGAAAAAACAAAGACCTACTAAGCCATTATTTAGGTGAAATCACTGCAGAGAAAAAGACACAAGGGAACACAGTGGAACACAGTGGATCACAGCGGAACACAGTGGTCAGTGAACTAACAGCACATGTACAACAGACACAAGAGCCTTGTCTGCATGGTGTTACTCTGTCTCTCATGCCATTCAATGTTGAAGGTGTGAGGTTTGTATATTATGTGTGTGTGTGTGTGTGTGTGTGTGTGTGTGTGTGTGTGTGTGTGTGTGTGTGTGTGTGTGTGTGTGGGTGGGGGGGGTGTTAAGTGTGTCATCATGTGAGATTGTTTTCACCTACTGTTTACAGGCTCGGTGTTGTCCTGAGACAGCTCAGCCTGTTACAGCCATAATAGAAGAACATGTGTATGTAAAAAGTGTATTGACTGGTCAGTATGAGCAGCAGGCTGCAGACCAGTGGATATGTGTGATGTATAGTGGTCTATGTTACATACTGTAAGGTGTTTGTGTGGATGGTTTTATTCGTTTAGGAGATTAGATTAACCCAGGTTATTGGCTGGCCCTTGACCACATCCTCTTATTGATATGATCACTCGTCTTCGGCATGCTAGCAGGGAAGTGTGTGTGTGTGTGGCGGTGCGCGTGCGTGTGGTTGTGCCTACTGTATGTGTACGGGTGTCTGTCTTCATTTTCTGTGTGTACAGTTTAAAATAATTTATGCTGAATTTATGTTGGCATGCATTCTATTTCCTGTGTTTTAATGAGTGTGTCTGCCGTCCTCTCTGACCGATGCTGTGTGCCAGTGTGGTAATGACGGCTGGTTAGTGTGCGTGTGGGCGTGCGTCAGGGCTAGGTTAACATGGCTATTTCCAGTCCATTCTACAGCGCCTACACACACTGAGAAGTGCATGCTCACACACTCAAACACGGATGCTTGACAGCGTGAGCACGTGAATGTGGAACACACACGCAAACGGATAAATGTTCTCCAAGTCATACAGGATCATGTAGTTTGTGATTTGTAAGTCGCTCTGGATAAGAGCGTCTGCTAAATGACTTAAATGTAAATGATTTAACCAATACATTACTTACTGTGCTGATTCTGTAGAGTTGTATATTAAAGTGGATCTACAGTACTCATTTTCCTGATGTTTGTCTCTCCCTTTGTTCTCTCTCTCTCATCTCTCCCTTCGTTTCTCTCGCTCCCTTTGTTTCTCTCTCTCTCCCTTTGTTTCTCTCTCTCCCTTTGTTTCTCTCTCTCTCCCTTTGTTTCTCTCTCCCTTTGTTTCTCTCCCTCTCTCTCTCCCCCCCTTTGTTTCTCTCCCTCTCTCTCTCTCCCTTTGTTTCTCTCCCTCGCTCCCTCTCTCTCCCTTTGTTTCTCTCCCCCTCTCCCTTTGTTTCTCTCCCTCTCTCTCTCTCTCTCTCCCTTTGTTTCTCTCTCTCTCTATCTCTCCCTTTGTTTCTCTCTCTCTCTCTTTCCCTTTGTTTCTCTCTCTCTCCCTACGTTTCTCTCTCTCTCTCCCTTGGTCTCTCTCTCTCTCTTTCTCTCTCTCTCTCTCTCCCTTTGTTTCTCAAATTCAAATTCAAATTGAAGCTGCTTTATTGGCATGAAAAACATTGTGTCAATATTGCCAAAGCAACAATGTATACAATATACATTGTAATACAATTATAAACATTAAAATAATAATACAGTAAATAGGCAGTAAATAATAATACAAAATTAAATACAAAAATAATAAAAAGAAAATGGTAACAGTCAATAGTCGAATGTAATGTAATAAATATAAAAATATAAATGGAAAATTAAACTATAACTAACTTATAACTAAATAACGGTCATCTTCACCATTACATCAGTACTACAACTACTATCATCATTACCACTACTACCACCACCACCATCACTAAACTGCTATCATTACCATTACCACCCATCCACTACTATTTGGAATGATAACCTGTTGGGGATGGGGGCGCTGTTTAGACTATTTATGCTAATGTGGCTAATTTTTTAAACGGCTTCCCACAAAATCCTTGATCGTACAATATGCATATTATTATTATTATTGGATAGAAAACAGTCTATAGTTTCTATAGGAGTTGAAATTTTGTCTCTAAGTGGAACAGAGCCCATTCTACAGCAATTTCCCTGACATGGAGTCAGATTTGAGAAATGTTGGGCACTTTTCTGAAGTCAGTTAAAAGGGCACTGTCGTTGCTATGACTATACGGACACTTCTTACGTCTTCCCCTGGATGCCTTTACGTGATGACGATTCCAACGGGCTCGATTGCTCGTTCACAGGCCCTACAAATGAAAAAAACCTTTAGCTAGCAAGTCTTTTCTTGCTGCGTAACGCGCGTGGAAGACACCGACCCTCTCCTGTTCCAAGCGTTAGTTTAGCCTGTTATATTTCTCCGGTCATCTTTTCACTCGTTATAGGAGTTACAAACATCACAAAGTAGTTAATTTAAAGCGTTTTATAGCAATTTATATCCGTTTAGTGCGATTTTGGGACATTTATTTTTGCAACGATGTGAAAAGTTGGGCACGCTTTTCAGTTCATCCCGAACGTAGTTGACATTTCCACATGGCAAGAGGACAGCTTTCCACCAAAAGACGATTTCTCCCAAGAAAGGATCCTTTGCCCAAGATACTGATGGAAGAACAGCTCAAGGTAGGACATTTTTATTATGATAAATCGTGTTTCTGTCGAAACATTTTAGTGGCTTAGGACGCCATGTTTTTTGACGTAGCTTCGCTTGGCGCAAACTGTATTGAAAAGTAAGGATAAATTAAAAAATGTAATAACGCAATTGTATTAAGAATTAAATTGTCTATCAATCCCTGTCCACCCTATATTCTTTAGTCACGTTTATGAGTATTTATGTATAAGAGTAGATCACTGTCTAAGTGGCGCAAGGACAAATTCTGACCAGCCGAGTTACATTTCACATTGTCTAACCATGATTTTGGTGGCTAAATATAAACATTTTCGATCAAACTGTATATGCATGTTGTAATGTGATGTTACAGGAGTGTCATCGGAAGAATTCTGAGAAGGTTAGTGAAAAAATTAATATCTTTTGGCGATGTTGACTTTTATCGCTCACTTTGGCTAGAATCAATGCTGGGCTGCTAATTGCTATGTGCTAAGCTAATATAACGATTTATTGTGTTTTCGCTGTAAGACACTTAGAAAATCTGAAATATTGTCTGTATTCACAGGATCTGTGTCTTTCGATTCGTGTATGCTGTGTATTTTTACGAAATGTTTGATGATTAGTAGTTAGGTAAACACGTTGCTCATTGTAATTATTCTAGTCCATTTGTGATGGTGGGTGCAATTGTAAACTATGCCATATACCTGAAATATGCACTTTTTTCTAACAAAACCTATCCCATACCATAAATATGTTATCAGACTGTCATCTAATGAGTTTTTTTGTTGGTTAGGGGCTATAAATATCTTAGTTTAGCCGAATTGGTGATGGCTACTGGTGTTGGTGGACAAATAAAAGATGGTGGATTATGCTAATGTGTTTTTAGGTAATAGATGTACATCTTTACATATTGTGTCTTCCCTGTAAAACATTTTAAAAATCGGAAATGTTGACTGGATTCATAAGATCTGTGTCTTTCATTAGCTGTATTGGACTTTAATGTGTGAAAGTTAAATATTTTAAAAAAATATTTTTTTTGAATTTCGCGGCACTGGTTTTTCAGTGGGGGGGGGGGGGGGGGTGTGCCGCTAGCGCCACGCTGATCCTAGACAGGATAAACAACAATAATAATAGTAATAACAATAACAGTAATAATAAGTAAGTTACTGCTTACTATGCAGATGTTATTATTCAGTGTCCCTCAGGCTATGGCAGGCAAATACATATTTGGCTGCAAGAGGAGCCATTGCTCCATCACCCATGAGTATTTTTAGTTTTTCCTCTGGGTTTAATAAGTAAAAAAATCTGGAAAAAATGTAGTCATTTCTGTGAATAATGAATCTCTTGGTGAGGAATATTTATCACAGTAAAGGAGAACGTGCATCTCTGTTTCTACCTCCCCTGTCAGGCAGTGACCACATACACGCTCCTCTTTGGGTAGACATGTCTTTTTATGTCTGCCGGTTTCTATTGCCAATCGGTCCCCTCTCTCTCCCTTTGTTTCTCTCTCTCTCCCTTTGTTTCTCTCTCTCTCTCTCACGCTCTCTCTCTCTATCTCTCCCTTGGTTTCTCTCTCTCTCTCTCTCTCCCTTGGTTTCTCTCTCTCTCTCCCTTTGTTTCTCTCCCATTGTTTCTCTCTCTCTCCCTTTGTTTCTCTCTCTCTCTCCCTTTGTTTCTCTCTCTCTCTCCCTTTGTTTCTTTCTCTCTCTCCCTTTGTTTCTCTCTCTCTCCCTTTGTTTCTCTCTCTCTCTCTCCCTTTGTTTCTCTCTCTCCCTTTGTTTCTCTCTCTCCCTTTGTTTCTCTCTCTCTCCCTTTGTTTCTCGCCCTTTGTTTCTCTCTCTCCCTTTGTTTCTCTCTCTCTCTCTCCCTTTGTTTCTCTCTCTCTCCATTTGTTTCTCTCTCACCCTTTGTTTCCCTCGCTCTCTCCCTTTGTTTCTCTCTCTCTCCCTTTGTTTCTCTCCCATTGTTTCTCTCTCTCTCCCTTTGTTTCTCTCTCTCTCTCCCTTTGTTTCTCTCTCTCTCCCTTTGTTTTGCTCTCTCTCTCTCTCTCTCTTTTCCTCTCTCTCTCCCTTTGTTTCTCTCTCTCCCTTTGTTTCTCTCTCTCTCCCTTTGTTTCTCTCTCTCTCCCTTTGTTTCTCTCCCATTGATTCTCTCTCTTTCTCCCTTTGTTTCTCTCTCTCTCCCTTTGTTTTGCTCTCTCTCTCTCTCTCTTTTCCTCTCTCTCTCCCTTTGTTTCTCTCTCTCTCCCTTTGTTTCTCTCTCTCTCCCTTTGTTTCTCTCTCTCTCTCTTTTGTTTGTCTCTCTCCCTTTGTCTCTCTCTCTTTGTCTCTCTCTTTATCTCTCTCTCTCTTTGTCTCTTTGTCTCTCTTTGTCTCTCTTTCTCTCTCTCTCTCTGTATCTCTCTCTCTCTCTCTCTCTCTCCCTGTCTCTCTCATTCTTTGTTTATCTCTCTCTCTCTCTGTCTCTCTCATTCTTTGTTTATCTCTCTCTCTCTTTGTCTCTCTCTCTCTTTGTCTCTCTCTCACTTTGTCTCTCTCTCACTTTGGCTCTCTCTCACTTTGGCTCTCTCTCTGTCTCTCTGTCTCTTTGTCTCTCTCTGTCTGTCTCTCTCTCACTCACTCACTCACGCACGCACGCACGCACGCACTGGTTTTTCAGTGGGGGGGGGGGGTGTGCCGCTAGCGCCACGCTGATCCTAGACAGGATAAACAACAATAATAATAGTAATAACAATAACAGTAATAATAAGTAAGTTACTGCTTACTATGCAGATGTTATTATTCAGTGTCCCTCAGGCTATGGCAGGCAAATACATATTTGGCTGCAAGAGGAGCCATTGCTCCATCACCCATGAGTATTTTTAGTTTTTCCTCTGGGTTTAATAAGTAAAAAAATCTGGAAAAAATGTAGTCATTTCTGTGAATAATGAATCTCTTGGTGAGGAATATTTATCACAGTAAAGGAGAACGTGCATCTCTGTTTCTACCTCCCCTGTCAGGCAGTGACCACATACACGCTCCTCTTTGGGTAGACATGTCTTTTTATGTCTGCCGGTTTCTATTGCCAATCGGTCCCCTCTCTCTCCCTTTGTTTCTCTCTCTCTCCCTTTGTTTCTCTCTCTCTCTCTCACGCTCTCTCTCTCTATCTCTCCCTTGGTTTCTCTCTCTCTCTCTCTCTCCCTTGGTTTCTCTCTCTCTCTCCCTTTGTTTCTCTCCCATTGTTTCTCTCTCTCTCCCTTTGTTTCTCTCTCTCTCTCCCTTTGTTTCTCTCTCTCTCTCCCTTTGTTTCTTTCTCTCTCTCCCTTTGTTTCTCTCTCTCTCCCTTTGTTTCTCTCTCTCTCTCTCCCTTTGTTTCTCTCTCTCCCTTTGTTTCTCTCTCTCCCTTTGTTTCTCTCTCTCTCCCTTTGTTTCTCGCCCTTTGTTTCTCTCTCTCCCTTTGTTTCTCTCTCTCTCTCTCCCTTTGTTTCTCTCTCTCTCCATTTGTTTCTCTCTCACCCTTTGTTTCCCTCGCTCTCTCCCTTTGTTTCTCTCTCTCTCCCTTTGTTTCTCTCCCATTGTTTCTCTCTCTCTCCCTTTGTTTCTCTCTCTCTCTCCCTTTGTTTCTCTCTCTCTCCCTTTGTTTTGCTCTCTCTCTCTCTCTCTCTTTTCCTCTCTCTCTCCCTTTGTTTCTCTCTCTCCCTTTGTTTCTCTCTCTCTCCCTTTGTTTCTCTCTCTCTCCCTTTGTTTCTCTCCCATTGATTCTCTCTCTTTCTCCCTTTGTTTCTCTCTCTCTCCCTTTGTTTTGCTCTCTCTCTCTCTCTCTTTTCCTCTCTCTCTCCCTTTGTTTCTCTCTCTCTCCCTTTGTTTCTCTCTCTCTCCCTTTGTTTCTCTCTCTCTCTCTTTTGTTTGTCTCTCTCCCTTTGTCTCTCTCTCTTTGTCTCTCTCTTTATCTCTCTCTCTCTTTGTCTCTTTGTCTCTCTTTGTCTCTCTTTCTCTCTCTCTCTCTGTATCTCTCTCTCTCTCTCTCTCTCTCCCTGTCTCTCTCATTCTTTGTTTATCTCTCTCTCTCTCTGTCTCTCTCATTCTTTGTTTATCTCTCTCTCTCTTTGTCTCTCTCTCTCTTTGTCTCTCTCTCACTTTGTCTCTCTCTCACTTTGGCTCTCTCTCACTTTGGCTCTCTCTCTGTCTCTCTGTCTCTTTGTCTCTCTCTGTCTGTCTCTCTCTCACTCACTCACTCACTCACGCACGCACGCACGCACGCACGCACGCACGCACGCACGCACGCACGCACGCACACACACACACACACACACACACACACACACACACACACACACACACACACACACACACAATATGTGACCGACCTCTTGATTTGGTCTTATGTAGCAAAATTTAAAATTGTGTTTCTTACATTGGATAAAAGTAGAGACTCAGAGCTAGAAAATGGTATATCATACACTGCATTTGAGGAAATATGGGAAATTAATTCTGCTTTGAAAGTTGATAAAGTTTTGAGAAGCCCCACTTTTGAGAAAATGGTCCTTGAATGTTTTGGTACACCTACTAGAGAGCTCTTCCTTGTCCACACCCATTCAGCATCGTTCACACCCTCTTAAGCCTTAGCCCCACCCATCTCTTTAAGGATTCACATGCGAGGCCATGTGGTAAACACAAGCTACATCAAATGATATCTACATTTATTTATCACATGCACAGCATACAGAATGTGTAAACGGTACAGTGAAGTGGTTACTTACATAGTAGCATATGAACAACAGAAAGTGTTCAGATAAAATACTTCATAAAAATGTTGTCATTATTGTCTAAATTGATGTGTCGTGTGAAGGAAATGCTATAACAACCCCCCAGCCACATCTAGCTTAGTGGATGGGTCACTATTGTCTAGACATGTACACATGTTCATGAAAGACAATAGATGGCCGTAATCACCCCCAGACACACCTGGCTAACTTGATGGGTCATGTAATCATCCGGCCGAGGCAGAGTCTTTTGTTTAGACATGTAGCGAGCTAGCTAAACAATGAACCGGCATAATCCCAACTCATACTACTACCAATAAAACATTGTCATAGCTGTAGTATGAATCTGCAGGTAGCTAAAGCCAACAAACTAGGTTCATTGTTAGCTAGCTTATATCTTTTAAAAAACGTAACAGTAGCAAAGGACTGTCAACACAAACTGCTCACGTTATAGACAGAAGCACGCTACATGGCAGACCAATCCAAACTCATCTCCCTGTATGTTCAGCCCAACCATTATCTCAGCCAATCATTGCTAGCGGGAATGTTCCTGGCTTTTTCCATGGCTAAACCAACTAGGTTCGTAATTTAACAATTCATGGATGGAATACAAGTTTGTCATTAAGGCACATGGAAGTTCACATGTTCCAAAAGGCCTTTCTGCCCCCAAAAATTATGTTCACGTTCAATTGCCGCTCCTGTGAAGTAGTGACGTGTGACATACGCCTCGTTTCCTGAAATGAGTCACGGTACTGAGGTAAACAGGGCAGAAGGCAGAAGTCTGTGGAGCCTTTAAAGAAGAAGAGAAGAGTCCATTAATAAACACCTGATATACAGCTGAATGTGGAGAGAAAGGCTTGTTATCGCTGAACTCCACTTTTAGTGTAGAGACCTGAGCAACACACACACACACACACACACACACACACACACACACACACACACACACACACACACACACACACACACACACACACACACACACACACACACACACACACACACACACACACACACATACTTCAGCCTAGCTACAGTAAGATAAAAGGAATAATCCCACCAGGGTTTAAATTCTACTGTAAAACGAGCTAATTAAAATGATGATACACACACACACACACACACACACACACACACACACACACACACACACACACACACACACACACACACACACACACACACACACACACACACACACACACACACACACACACACACACTGCAGATTACAGGCGTCCACAGAGGCCCCACTACTGTGATGGATCGGTCTACATGAGAGAATTGGGGAGGAGGAAGGCAACACGGTCCTCTCAGGGCAAACAAAGCAAAATGTTTTTGATCACATTTTCAGTTAATTACCAGAGAACCCATGAGTAGTAGGAACATTCACTGTAATGGTAGACTGTATATTTAGTTACATTACAAATGAAATTGTCTATATCGTATTATGCGATGAGGCATTTTATTTACGAGCAGTGTTGGGGTTTGCGTTACATAATCAGATTACTTTTATGAGTAACATGGTAAAGTAACGGGTTACTTTCTCAAACTGTGTAATATTATTACAGTTACTTTGTCGAACAACGCGTGTGTTACTTTCAGAATCAATCTCTACTGGTCGTGTGTTTCCATGATCCGGTCTTGACCTGTTTCCTCATTTAGTTCTCGAGTGAGCGGAGAAAGGCTGCTTGGAGAAATGTCATGACAACTGCTGTCCATACAAATGTATAAAGTGCGCACCTCTGATCTTGGACATTGATCGCTTCTGTGATAGCAAATCCCATAGAGGGCTTTCCCATCTAGTTGCATGTGTGCCCTCTATACATATCTATGGGTTCGCGTTTGGTGTGTGAACGTTTAAATGTCAAAACATTTAAACGAAATTGGAAGCGTTACTGTTAAGGAAAATCCCGTTCAGAAATTTTTTGGTTTCGTTTTCCCCACCAATCCTAGTGCAGCTGGCTCGCCTGCTTGTTCTCTTCGCTAATGATGTGAGTGTGTGTTCAGTCTTCAAACCATAAGACTGCAGAATACTATAGTTAGTCTGGGTAGCTATTGGTGAACTATTTAACTATCTGTATTAACCCTTTTGCACTAACTCTTGACTCACCACAAACATTTTAGCTACTGTTTAATATAGAGCATCTGTACAGATCTGTGGCTTACAGTATACTGTACATGGCCCATATATAGCATAGCATTTGTAGTCTAGCACAGGAAAGCAGCGCCACAGATGAAAG
Organism: Salvelinus fontinalis; assembly: GCF_029448725.1. NCBI lineage: Eukaryota > Metazoa > Chordata > Actinopteri > Salmoniformes > Salmonidae > Salvelinus > Salvelinus fontinalis. The sequence goes on along the minus strand of NC_074675.1, from coordinate 17,028,912 downwards.
GAGAAAGTCGTGATCAAACCTGAGTTAGTAAGTAGCCTGACTTTGGTAGGGCGTGAGCGGCTCGCCTTGCTCACTCTGACAGTCAAACAAACGGGTGAGATTGAGACTTTCTTTCATGAAAGTAACTCAAAGTAATATACAGTGCATTCGGAAAGCATTCAGACCCCTTGACTTCTTCCACATTTTGTTACGTTACAGCCTTATTCTAAAATATATATTTTTTTTTTTTCTTTAAATATCCTCAACAATCTATACACAATACCCCATAATGACAAAGCGGAAACTACAATTTCCAAAAAACGTCACACCCTGATCTGTTTCACCTGTCCGTGTGCTTGTCTCCACCGCCTCCACGTGTCGCCCATCTTCCCCACTTATCCCCTGGGTCTTTATACCTGTGTTTTCTGTCTGTCTGTGCCAGTTGGTCTTGTTTGCCAAGTCAACCAGCGTGTTTCTCTCAGTTCCTGTTTTTCCCAGTCTCTCTTTTTCTCATCCTCCTGGTTTGACCCTTGCCTGTCCTGACTGAGCCAACCTGCCCGAGCACTCTGCCTGCCCCTGACCTCGATCCTGTCTGCTGCCCTGTACCGTTTTGGACTCTGCCCTGGATATGAACGCTTGCCTGTCCCCGACCTGCCTTTTGTTTATCCCTTAGATTGTAATCAATACCAGAGCTCAAACCATCTGCCTCCTGTGTCTGAGTCTCGCATTGTATCGTGATAAAAACAGTTTTTCCTTTGTCTTTATGGGGTATTGTGTGTAGTTTGATGAGGATATAAAAAAAATCCAGTGTAAAAATGTAATATATTTTAGAATAAGACTGTAACGTAACAAAATGTGGAAAAAGTCAAGTGGTCTGAATACTTTCCAAATGCACAAATGTAACTAGTAATATGTTACGGTTTACTATCCACACAAAGTGTATTGGAAAGTAACATGAAATACATGGTCTCTGTCGAACTTTATCTCTCACCCCCATCTCTCTCGCTGTATCTCTCCCTCTGTTCCTCCCTCCCTCATTCTCTCTCTCCATCACACACACTAGAAACTATACGTTTCAGACAGGAACATTTGTAATTAATCGCCCCCGCTTTCTGTTCTCACAGTTGATTGGACGCCGTGTTCCTTGGTGAGGTGATAGCCGACGCCCACGCTGCACCCATCAATCTCCAATGACGTCCCTTTGTCACACGCACCGCCAGCCACCGCCCACCCGAGCCACACAGCCAATGAAAATACAGCTTAGGTGAGATGACAGGTAAGTCTCACACACACTTCCCTCACACACATAGAATGACACCACACACACACATACACACACACACACAGAACACATCCCACCCACTCTCACACAAATGCATCACTATGGACCACTAACCAGTCGTCACCATCCACATTCACCTGTCTAACACACACACACACACACACACACACACACACACACACACACACACACACACACACACACACACACACACACACATACACACACACACACACTCAAAGCTTCAGTCAGTTACTAGTCAGTCGATCTCCAAGAACCAGACATTTGGGGTTAGTTCTGTTCTTTAAAAGACAGCCATTATGTGCTAATTAGAGGATAAATGCTGGAGATGTTGGCCTTTCTGCTCAGCTCTATTAGCCAGTAGAAAGAGTCTTCTACACCAAGAGGGGACTACGCACTCTGAGAAGAAGAAAGGTTTAGCTGGGGGAGTCTGAGAGAAAATAAGCTTTCACTTCCAGCTCTCTCTCGCTCTCTCTCTCTCTCTCGCGCTCTCTCTCTCTCTCTCTCTCTCTCTCTCTCTCTCTCTCTCTCTCTCTCGCGCTCTCTCTCTCTCTCTCTCTCTCTCTCTGTACTTCAGGAGGAAAACTATTTTCTTTCAGAGCGGTCTTATCTGAACTGTAATGGCACGTAATTTAAAGGGAATTAACATTTTGACACTCTCCTCAGGGCAGGGAAAATGCAGAAATCAGAGGATGAGAGGAGGAAAGGGAGATGCAGAGGGGGAGATGAGAGGAAAGGGGGGGGCGGAATTTGCATGTAATTCAGTTTCAGTAAATGAATGGCTGCGTCTTGGTTCAGGGTTAAGTGTGGTTGTGTTAAACCGTCCGGAGCCATCACATTGACCTTACCCCCAGTCTTCTAATGGGTGACATCACTATGGACTAAAGACGTTTGACAAACCTGTAGAATTCCACTATAGAACACTGACTAACTGTCAAATAAAATGGTGAATGACCATAACGCCTGACTTTAACTAGTTTGAGGACCATGTCATTATGGTCTGCCCACCGGCTCTGGTCACTGAGCATGTTGCCGTGGGTTACAGACAAGGGCTTTGGACTGGGGGCTTTGCGGGATTGGGAAGGGAGTGACGTGTGTGTGAGACAGAGTGTGTGTGAGCGGTAGCGGGAGTATTTTTGGGGCTGAGGCAGAGAGGAGCGTGAAGAGCTGTCAGGTAGCAATGGCTAGGCAGCTATGCCGTTCCCGTGGGAACGAATTACATTCCGAGAGGAAGACAAGCACCTCAGTCCTTCTGCTTCTCTCTCTCTCTCTCTCTCTCTCTCTCTCTCTCTCTCTCTCTCTCTGCCAGAATGACACCACCTTTAAGTCTTTCTTTCTCTTTCTTACCTTCTACCCTTTTCTACTATGCAGCTCTCCTCTGTCCCTGTCTTTCACTGTCCACCTCACCCTCCCTCCATACTGTCAATTTCTCTCTCTCTCTTTCTCTCCCTTTCTCACTCTCTCGCTCCCTCTCTCTTTTTCTCTGTCTACCTCACTCTGTCCATTACCCTCTCTCTTTCTTCCTCTCTCTCTGTCCCCTCTCTATTTACCTTGTTCGTTTTCTCTCCCTCTGTCTTTCTCTCCTTTTCTTTCTATCCCCTTCTTTCTATCCCTCCAGGGCCAGGTGGATTAGTGGTGAAAGCTCATTACATGAAATGTAATTACCGCTTGTGTCGATAAGAATCGATCGGCTTGGCCCCGCAGATCACTTCACATGAAGGCCCCCCAAGATAGGCCTCTGCAAAGACCACGGCTACCGTGGCGCCAGCACCAGGCAACGCTTTATTTCCTGTCTGGTTGCCCTGAGCGATGGCAGATAGCATTGACACTGGTGTGTGAAGTGGAGTCAGACCTGTCGGAATGCTTTCAGTGTGGCCTCGCAGCAGAAATGAGATTCCTTATCAAATCAGCCGGATTAGGGAAAGTGTCTGGGGAAAAGGTCCATCTGCAGGGTTGGGCTGTAGGAGGGAAGGGGATAAGGTGTGTGTGGGGAGGGGGGTTGGGGGGGTATGTGTATGTGTGTGTGCATGCGCGGGCCAGGACAGCTGCTGTCTGTGGGGTTGAGTTTCTCTGTTGTCTGTTCTTTGTGTAACATGGCTTTAGAATGTCCTCCCTCTTCTCCTTCACTTTACCTACTCTGATTGAGTGTTTTCTCCACTAGTATGTACTACAGTGCATGTGTTGTACAGTCAACAGGGTATGTTTGCGTTCAGAGTGAGTGTCAGTGTCATTGCAGTAGTACTGTCTGAAGCACTGTGCATCGTGATGATAATGATGACCCTGTAAGGGATGGAATAACTCTGAATTTCATCACACACACTGACTCTCAGCATCCCTCCTGAAGTCTCCAGCAGGTTTACTGTGCCGGGGGGGGGGGGGGGGGGGGTGTAAAGAGAGGGAGAGAGCGATCGATAGAGCAGTGACAGAGTGTTGTAAACCATGAAAAGAGACAAAAGACTACCGGATCAGACTGGGGCTGTTAGTCTGGGAGGAACAGCCAGTACACACACACGCACGCACGCACGCACACGCACACACACAAACACACACACACACACACACACACAAACACACACAAACACACACAAACACGCACACACACGCACACACACACACACACACACACACACACACACACACACACACACACACACACACACACACACACACACACACACACACACACACACACACACAGTGTCACACACACACACACACACAGTGTCACACACTCTTAAGCAAACACAGAGACACACCCCTATACAATGGCAACTCACTGTACATATGAAACATAAACCACTAGACAGATAAAATACTGTCCTCATATACAATAGATGACTCCCTTTAAAATATTACTAACTCCAGACAGTCATGGCCTGCAGAGAATGTATCACTTAGGTTAGTCTTGGATTTTGGCATTGCCTCAAATGCCCTGTGTTGCTGTCTGTCTGATCACAAATGACTGCAGAGGTCCACCTGAGAATCTGAGTGTGTGTGTGTGTGTGTGTGTGTGTGTGTGTGTGTGTGTGTGTGTGTGTGTGTGTGTGTGTGTGTGTGTGTGTGTGTGTGTGTGTGTGTGTGTGTGTGTGTGTCTCATTCCATGGTTCTGATTTATTTGAGTTATTTAGGAGGACGTTCTGAATGTCACTCATGAACTCTCATCAAACTGACAGCTCCATCCGGTGACACACCCAAAAACACACCCACACACACACACACACACACACACACACACACACACACACACACACACACACACACACACACACACACACACACACACACACACACACACACACACACACACACACACACACACACACACATACACACACACACACACAATGTCTGGCCCACTTCAGTACAGGAGTGATATAAACACACACACAAACACACACACCCTCTTCTGTAAACACACACAGGCTCATAACAGCCAGCAAGCTAATTCAGCTTATTAAACCATCAGGCCTGCACTCATATCAAAGATAATATCATAATATCATAAAGAAATACCCCTAGACTATGTTCAGGCACACACAGAGTACTATTAACACTCATGCAAATAGCAGGCTATTTTCAGACTGTTGTTTTGCTCACAGGGATTTTTGCTCCATCAGATGACTTCTGAGAAGTGTTAGAAATCATTGTTAATTTTATTGAACAGAGAGATGTGAGAGACAGTCAAAGGAGGAAAGTTTCGCGGATTCTTTCTTAGCTACTTTTTCTTCCCTCTCAACTACAGGAAGCGCAAGGAGACAGGAGGGTAAAGGGAATTTATTAGTAGGTTACGCAAAGGAATGAGCGGACTTCGAGACACACGCAAACAAGGAAGCATATTTGCACCTGCGTACGTACTAACACGCGCTTGCGCACACGGGCACATACTCCCACCCCACACACATACAAATACACCCCTCCCACCCTCCTTAAACACTCACCCCCATTCTTCCCTCTCTCCTCTTGGTCCTCTTCTCAAGCCTCTCCTGGTCCAGTCGTCTCATCCCGGCGCCCCTAAAAGAACAACAACAGTATGAATAGTGAACCTGTCTTCAGGAGTCTATAGAGAAATGGAATAATGTCTTTAGGAATAAGACCTGCGCTGGGATGAGGAGGAGAGAGGAGAGGAAAAGAGAGGAGAGGAAAAGAGAGGAGCGGGGGTGCCAGGGCTAAAGCCCTCCAATTAAGACAGCCTACCGCCTGCACAAGCGTCACCATGGCAACTGTCAGGTAGATTTCCTGGTGGCGTGTGGTGGCGGTGGAGACGGTTGGTTCGGGAGGCTGAAAGAGAGAGAGCGTGCTCTTATTTCTCTGTATTGCGCTAGGTTTCTGTCTCGCTGGGTTCTTGTCTCTCACTGGCTTTCACTCTCTGCCTTGTGTCACTGGCCCTGTCCCAATACCCGTACTTGGGTTCTAAATAGTAGGCTTTTTGAGTCTGCGAAGTTTGCCAGGATGTCATACTCGTTTCGGCTTTTCATCTAGTAGAATTCGCTGCACACTATTGAAGAAGAGATTGGTCTTTTCACGCCCACGTGTGTTCGGCAACAGCTGACAACAAATGGCAGGGAACAAGAGCGGTTGTTGCTATTAGTTGCGTGCTTCATGTTTTTACTAAACAGTATGTTCTAAATAGTATGTTGTGTGACTAGTACACAGTATGCCGTTTAAGTAGGTATTAGGCAACATAGATAGAACACACTCTCTTCTTAATAGTTTTTTCAAATATATTTTTTCATACTCACTCTTTTCTCACTTTGTCTCCTCTCTCTTCTCATCTCGATCTCCCTCCCTCTCTCTGCAGAGCTGAAACTCCTGGTGAGACAGGGGGACTGGCATTTAGAAAGAAATACATCTCCCGTGGCCGTCTCCACCAGGGTTAGATAAAATACATTTCAGTAATTAGATCTGTCTAACAGTTTTATTTTCTGTGCGTGTGTGTGTGTGTGTGTGTGTGTGTGTGTGTGTGTGTGTGTGTGTGTGTGTGTGTGTGTGTGTGTGTGTGCATGCCCGTGTGTGCGTGCGTACATTTGTTTATGTCTGTGTGTGTGTCAGGTATGTCTGTGTATGCATGCATTTGTGTGTGTGCGTGCACACCCAGCGTGTGTATGCATGTGTGTGCATACGTGCGCTCCTGCATGAGTGTGCGTGTGTTTCACCATTCTAATCTATATTTAATGCGAGGAAGCAGGGCTTTAAAGAACGCCACAGCTGGCCTGTTTGCTAATTAATGACATTTCCCCTTTAATCACCAATCACCAGTGGAAGCCTGATCTCTCCTCTCTCTAGTCTTTCTCTCTCCCCTTTGTCTAATATTCTTTCTCTCTATTCATTCCCCTTTCTGTTTTCTCATCCATTCCGTCAGACTTTTCTTTTTGTTATTTCATTCTATCCTTCTTCTTTCTCCTCTTTCACTTTCTCTCTATTTCTTCCTACTCTCTCTCTCCTCTCCCCTCCCTCTCTCACTCCTCTCCCTCTCACTCTCTCTCCTCTTCCACTCATCCCCATTTCTCTCTGTCCCTCTTTCACACCAGTCTTCATGAGGCTCCAGACCCTTTGGAATTGGCAGTCTCGCTCAGATCTCAGCTCTGCTGTGTTTCTCCCTGGGGAGAGAGAGAGCTGCATCTCCATCTGCCTCTCAGACTCATCCTCCTTCCATCCTTCCATCCCTCCATCTCGCCATCCCTCCATCCCTCTATCCCCTCCTCTAATCCCCCCACAATCATGATCCGTCACCACATGTCAGATCCTGCTTCTTTTTCTCTCTCTGTCTCTCCATTTCTCTCTCTCTATTCCCCTCTCCCTCACTCACTATATTTCTCTCACTCTCTATTGTCCCTTGCCGCCCTTAGTCACCCTCTCAATCTCTCCTTCTCTATTTACCCGTCCCCGTCCCCCTCTCCATTTCCCATTTCTCTCTCTCTCCTTCCTCTCTCCCTCTCTTTTCCTTTCTGAAAAGGATATTGCAGGAGGTCATTTCAGAAATGCAGCAGACCCTCTCCTCAAGCAATCTCCTCTTACAGTGTGTTCCTGATCCAGCCGCTATTCTGCCCTGCAGCGTTGCACTTGTTTAAAGGGTGAATGTTCATGTCATGACTGCAATAGCAAGGGGGCGAGCCCTTTTCCCGACAGAGTAGCAGCTGCTTTTTGCTAAGACCTGTAAGAGTTGACTTATAGCCGAATAGTTTCTTAGAGACCAACTTGGCTTCAAAGAGAACAGCCTCTTCCACCAAGTCTGCCTCCTACTCCTTACTGACAAAACGCCCGTTGCTAAGATACCTATGAAAATGCGCGGCGCGTACCATGTCTATAGACTATTTTAAGACGCTGACGATACAAAAGTATACACCATTAAATATCATTTGACTGTGCAATTCATATTGTACACGCCGGATGAATCTTTGTTCATGTAGAAGCGCTGTAACAAAGTCCCGTTAGGTTAGTAGTCGGTTTGGGAGATCTAAGTTGTAGTCTTGGGTTGAGAGGTGGGGGGATCATTTGGCGTCAAATCATTCGCCTCAAAGATGCAGTGACCTGGCTGAACAAGATCAGGAAAGGCAGCAGACCACTAAAGTTATTGCTATTATCATGACTAGTTATAGTACATTAGTAGTAGCAGCAACATAAACAGCAGTAACAGAAAGACAAGCTTTTGCCTGCTCTGTGTCAGTGTTGTGTTGTCTACCCAGAGCGGGGTGATGAACGTGCAACAGTTCACTGTGTCTAGCCTCGCCACGGTTATCCACCGTGGATCAATACTTGTAATTGTGCGCTTGACTGGTGACGGATATCTGACGGATAGCATGTAGCGAACTCGGTCCGTAGTCTTCGACGTAATTAACGAACGCCGTGGCACTCACAACTTTACTGCGCCCGTCTGTCTGTCTGTCTATGTGTCGGTCCGTCGGTCTGTCTGTCTGTGTGGCTGTCTACCTATCCCAATTAGAAAGACAAACAGACCAGCATATTGTTTTTAATAGCCAACCGTTACTCTCCCCCCTCACCTTCTGTCATTCCCTGTTCTATCGCATAGATAGCATTGTGTTGTATATTTGCCTAGCCAACTGCTCCTTGGAGAGCAGTAATAGAGCACTTGAACAGAAGGATTGGATGTGCCATACTTCAACCTCCCCAACTAAATCAACCTCTCAAACCCCTAGGCCCTTATGTGGCTGAGCTCTTAGAGGACACACACACACGCACACACACACACATATATATATATCAACACAAGCACACACAGTACAGTAGATCGTTATGTTTAGTTATTCATGTGTTTGAGCATTGGGAGCACTGGGGCACATTTAGTATCTCTCTCACTGTGTTGGTGCTGTACTCTTCTGTCTGGTGTCTGACTCCTAACAGAGATGAAGATGTTCCTTAGCCTCCATAGAGATGCTTTATGTGGTTAATAACTGTGAGCCGTCTGAAGAACAGCTTCGTTAGAGGAAGTGTTTTATTGCGATGGTTGCTATGTTATTTTCCTCATTGATGGTTGCTTGAATGACTGTGCATGTGCAGCAGAGGTGATTTAGCAAATGTAATAAGTTGTCTGAAGCCTAAAGAGTCTAGAGTGAAGCTTGCAGAGTGAATACCTCGACTTTAGCTTGGTGGGCTAACACAGGCTAGATCCGGTCCGTCACACACACAGAGAAATTCTGTTTTTAGTCCTAATTCCATCCATCGCTTTAAAAAGCACCATTGCCAGGTTGTGCGTATTTAATCTGTTGATTGTGCACAGACGGTGTAACGGAGGTTTTGGTCTCTAGTACTGCCTGTTCCTCTCCAGCTTTATTTACGCTCTCTGTCTCTGAATATAACCAATCAATATCCCTCGGCAATGAATGATATATCACATCCCCCTCAAGCTTTTGTCCCTGACTAAATCCCTCCTCGCCACAATTCCATTCCAGGTAGATCGCCAGCCAGACAGACAGGGACCAGGGAACCATAACTACCCCTCTAAACCCTGAGAAAATGGCCTCCTGCCTTCGATCAATGCCACTGCGTTTAAGTATCAGTAAATCAACTCTATTGAGATTAGACCCGTCGGTGGAGGTTTATTCTACCCGGTTCCTTGATAGAGATCTAGTGGGTGGTTAAGACCCCTGTGAGCGCTAGTGTGAAGCAGTGTGTATAGAATGCACTGTCACATTTTAAAGCAGGAGGGAGACGAAAGAGAGAGGATGTTTGTAAAAAGGAGCCAACAGGTCTGTGGAACTACAGGGATTAACGTGGTAAAGTGGATTAGGGAATGCTGTTCGGATATTCCTCCCTGGCTCCAGAGAAGGTCTTTAGAAAAGGAGAGAAACATCTGCTGGAGCTTAGCAAGGCGATGAAGGCTCCTGAAAAAGCCAGAAATCCAAACGGTGCCGGTGCGGGCGGACACACACACTCACACACCGGCGATTAGTTAGGAGCTCTTCTTCCTCTCATTATTACCCCTCCCATACACGTGTGTGTGTGTGTGTGTGTGTGTGTGTGTGTGTGTGTGTGTGTGTGTGTGTGTGTGTGTGTGTGTGTGTGTGTGTGTGTGTGTGTGTGTGTGTGTGTGTGTGTGTGTGTGTGTGTGTGTGTGTGTGTGTGTGTGTGTGTGTGTGTGTGTGTGTGTGTGCGTGCGATCAGTCTCTCTATATATATGTGCTCCGGCCAGAGATGTTAGATATATTTGTATTTTAACTGAGCGATGCAGGAGTTGTGAATTGTATCCTGTGATTGAAGCTGTTGAATTTGAAAGTTGCAGATTCTGCAGAATTACATAATTATGCTCTCTCTCTCTCTCTCTCTCTCTCTCTCTCTCTCTCTCTCTCTCTCTCTCTCTCTCTCTCTCTCTCTCTCTCTCTCTCTCTCTTTCTCTCTTTCTCTCGCGCTCTCTCTCTGTCTCTCTGTCTCTCTGTCTCTCTCTCTCTCTCTCTCTCTCTCACGCTCTCTCTCTCTCTTTCTCTCGCGCTCTCTCTCTGTCTCTCTGTCTCTCTCTGTCTCTCTGTCTCTCTCTCTCTCTCTATCTCTCTCTTTCACTCGCGCTCTCTCTCTGTCTCTCTGTCTCTCTCTCTCTCTCTGTCTCTCTGTCTCTCTCTCTCTCTCTCTCTCTCTCTCACGCTCTCTCTATCTGTCTCTCTCTCTTTCTCACTCTTTCTCTCTTCTCACTCTCCCTCTCTCTCTCTCTCTCTATATATTTCTCTCTCTCTATCTGTCTCTCTCTCTCTCTCTCTTTCTCACTCTTTCTCTCTTCTCACTCTCCCTATCTCTCTCTTTCTCACTCTTTCTCTCTTCTCACTCTCCCTCTCTCTCTCACTCATTCTCTCACTCTCTCACTCTGTCTATCTTTATGTTGTACCTTTTCTTTGCCATTTATTTACATCTTCATCAGTTCTCTGACATGGGACATGTGTTTCAAATTAGATTAAATCAAATAAAACAAGTGTTCAGTCAGCGTGGTTTGCTTCTGGACAGGTTTTTAAACAGACGCACGCCTTGCCTGGGCCATTAACTATAAGTACGTCTTTCCCGAGAATGTCACTTTCGCTGAACAAATAGTCCAAGAGGAATAGCATTTGCATTTGTGTAAAGAGCTCAGATCAAATAGACAGACGGGAGTTGTTCGCTAATGTTACGTTAGGGTTCTAGGCACGTTGTATGAATGTATATGAGAGTGGACGTACGTGGTGCATTGGGAACAGGATGGTCCAACCATATTTTATAAAGGTCAACGTGGGTCACGTTTCTTACATTAAAATGCAGGGTCTCACCCTGACCTTTCAGCGGTGTGTGCATGTGTGTATGCGTGCGGGAAAGTCTGAAAATGTATGCACTCACTACTGTAAGTCTGCTAAATGACTAAAAAGTTCATTGTAAAATGAGTGTGTGTGTGTGTGTGTGTGTACGCGTGTGTGTGCGTGTGTGTGTGTCTCAGACTGGCCTTGACTCAAGTTAGGGCCTTGTGGTAGATATTAATGGCTACAACACACACAGCCCCATGAGAGAGCAATCCTAAAGGTTCAGGCTGCAGTGCTTTAGGGAGCAATCGCTATGGTTTCCCTGAGGCAAATTCAACACATTACACAACTCAGACATAAATGGGTTTTATGGCGTTCGTTATAGTCTCATGAACAGCAACGGTCATTCAATATCCACAGCACAACCATACAACATCATTACACTTTAAAAAGAGTATGTTTAAAGGAAAAATGACCACTGCGCCCACAAAATAGGATGCTGAGCGTTATTTATTCTGTTTGAATTTGTACATAAAGCATGTTTTTTCTTAGGCAATGTTCTGTGTTGCCGCCATAATAACCATGTAGTATGTCTTTACTGCAGAGAGTAAATGTAATTCTCACTGCTGTGCCTTATAGAATAATACATTTTCATAGATTTTTTATGGATTTTTCATAGGGTTCTATGACAATCTCAGTCAGGCACGTGCACTGATAGGGGTCCACCTGTGCCCGAGCACCTGCCTTTTCCCTCCCATTTGTCAAGTGCCCTTCTGGGTGGTGGTATAATGAAAACATTTGTATACACTTTTTGTAGCTGATGTTCTGAACCCACTGCCCGCAAGTCGTCGTGACTTCATCAAATTCAACACCTCCAACCCTGTCCGTTGGTTGGTTGCGCCTGTTGGTCTGCCCTGTACGGGGCTCGCGAGTGCATGTTTCCAGATGGTTCCTAAAGTTAAGGCAAAAATTTAAGTAGTGTTGTTGGTCAGTTCAAATCTCAACAGAGACAACTTTAGCATTTTAGTTCATTAGCAACTTTTCAACTACTTATTACTTTTTAGTTACTTTGCAACTACTTAGCATATTAGCTAACCCTTCCGCTAACCATAACCTTAACCTTAAACCTTTTAGCTAACCCTTACCTTAACCCTTTAAACCTAACTCCTAAATTTAATCCTAACCCTAACCCCTAGCCTAGCTAACCTTAGCCATCTAGCCATCTAGCTAGAATTCGTAACATATCATACATTTTGCAAATTCGTAACATAATGAACTTTTTCCATTTGAGCACGTCCCCTGAAAGGCCCTGATCTCGGTCACATGTCACACTTCTTCTCCATGGTTGTGTGTGTTACCAATGTGTTAATCGAATCAGAGTAGACAGACATGACAAGCTGTGATGAGGTCCATAAGTTGCAGTAAGGGACAGTGGGATTGGGCTCATGTTACACATTACCATGAGATGTGTTCCCTAGAGCAGTGGCACTGGGCTCATGTTACACATTACCATGAGATGTGTTCCCTAGAGCAGTGGCACTGGGCTCATGTTACACATTACCATGAGACGTGTTCCCTAGAGCAGTGGGATTGGGCTCATGTTACACATTACCATGAGATGTGTTCCCTAGAGCAGTGGCACTGGGCCCATGTTACACATTACCATGAGATGTGTTCCCTAGAGCAGTGGGACTGGGCTCATGTTACACATTACCATGAGATGTGTTCCCTAGAGCAGTGGGACTGGGCTCATGTTACACATTACCATGAGATGTGTTCCCTAGAGCAGTGGCACTGGGCTCATGTTACACGTTACCATGAGATGTGTTCCCTAGAGCAGTGGCACTGGGCTCATGTTACACATTACCATGAGATGTGTTCCCTAGAGCAGTGGCACTGGGCTCATGTTACACATTACAATGAGATGTGTTCCCTAGAGCAGTGGCACTGGGATCATGTTACACATTACCATGAGATGTGTTCCCTAGAGCAGTGGCACTGGGCCCATGTTACACATTACCATGAGATGTGTTCCCTAGAGCAGTGGCACTGGGCTCATGTTACACATTACCATGAGATGTGTTCCCTAGAGCAGTGGCACTGGGCTCATGTTACACGTTACCATGAGATGTGTTCCCTAGAGCAGTGGCACTGGGCTCATGTTACACATTACCATGAGATGTGTTCCCTAGAGCAGTGGCACTGGGCTCATGTTACACAATACCATGAGATGTGTTCCCTAGAGCAGTGGCACTGGGCCTATGTTACACATTACCATGAGATGTGTTCCCTAGAGCAGTGGCACTGGGCTCATGTTACACATTACAATGGGATGTGTTCCCTAGAGCAGTGGCACTGGGCCCATGTTAAACATTACCATGAGATGTGTTCCCTAGAGCAGTGGGACTGGGCTCATGTTACACATTACCATGAGATGTGTTCCCTAGAGCAGTGGCAATGGGCTCATGTTACACATTACCATGAGATGTGTTCCCAAGAGCAGTGGCACTGGGCTCATGTTACACATTACCATGAGATGTGTTCCCTAGAGCAGTGGCACTGGGCTCATGTTACACATTACCATGAGATGTGTTCCCTAGAGCAGTGGGACTGGGCTCATGTTACACATTACCATGAGATGTGTTCCCTAGAGCAGTGGCACTGGGCTCATGTTACACATTACAATGAGATGTGTTCCCTAGAGCAGTGGTACTGGGCTCATGTTACACATTACCATGAGATGTGTTCCCTAGAGCAGTGGCACTGGGCTCATGTTACACCTTACCTTGAGATTTGTTCCCTAGAGCAGTGGCACTGGGCTCATGTTACACATTACCATGAGATGTGTTCCCTAGAGCAGTGGCACTGGGCTCATGTTACACATTACCATGAGATGTGTTCCCTAGAGCAGTGGCACTGGGCTCATGTTACACATTAAAATGAGATGTTTTCCCTAGAGCAGTGGCACTGGGCTCATGTTACACATTACCATGAGATGTGTTCCCTAGAGCAGTGGGACTGGGCTCATGTTACACATTACCATGAGATGTGTTCCCTAGAGCAGTGGCACTGGGCTCATGTTACACATTACCATGAGATGTGTTCCCTAGAGCAGTGGCACTGGGCTCATGTTACACATTACCATGAGATGTGTTCCCTAGAGCAGTGGCACTGGGCTCATGTTAAACATTACCATGAGATGTGTTCCCTAGAGCAGTGGCACTGGGCTCATGTTACACATTACCATGAGATGTGTTCCCTAGAGCAGTGGGACTGGGCTCATGTTACACATTACCATGAGATGTGTTCCCTAGAGCAGTGGCACTGGGCTCATGATACACATTACCATGAGATGTGTTCCCTAGAGCAGTGGCACTGGGCTCATGTTACACATTACCATGAGACGTGTTCCCTAGAGCAGTGGCACTGGGCTCATGTTACACATTACCATGAGATGTGTTCCCTAGAGCAGTGGCACTGGGCTCATGTTACACATTACCATGAGATGTGTTCCCTAGAGCAGTGGCACTGGGCTCATGTTACACATTACCATGAGATGTGTTCCCTAGAGCAGTGGCACTGGGCTCATGTTACACATTGCCATGAGACGTGTTCCCTAGAGCAGTGGCACTGGGCCCATGTTAAACATTACCATGAGATGTGTTCCCTAGAGCAGTGGGACTGGGCTCATGTTACACATTACCATGAGATGTGTTCCCTAGAGCAGTGGCACTGGGCTCATGTTACACATTACCATGAGATGTGTTCCCTAGAGCAGTGGCACTGGGCCCATGTTACACATTACCATGAGATGTGTTCCCTAGAGCAGTGGGACTGGGCTCATGTTACACATTACAATGAGAGGTGTTCCCTAGAGCAGTGGGACTGGGCTCATGTTACACATTACCATGAGATGTGTTCCCTAGAGCAGTGGCACTGGGCTCATGTTACACATTACCATGAGATGTGTTCCCTAGAGCAGTGGCACTGGGCTCATGTTACACATTACCATGAGATGTGTTCCCTAGAGCAGTGGGACTGTTCTCATGTTACACATTACCATGAGATGTGTTCCCTAGAGCAGTGGCACTGGGCTCATGTTAGACATTACTATGAGATGTGTTCCCTAGAGCAGTGGCACTGGGCTCATGTTACACATTACCATGAGATGTGTTCCCTAGAGTAGTGGCACTGGGCTCATGTTACACATTACCATAAGATGTGTTCCCTAGAGCAGTGGCACTGGGATCATTTTACATATTACCATGAGATGTGTTCCCTAGAGCAGTGGCACTGGGCTCATGTTACACATTACCATGAGATGTGTTCCCTAGAGCAGTGGCACTGGGCTCATGTTACACATTACCATGAGATGTGTTCCCTAGAGCAGTGGGACTGTTCTCATGTTACACATTACTATGAGATTTGTTCCCTAGAGCAGTGGCACTGGGCTCATGTTACACATTACTATGAGATGTGTTCCCTAGAGCAGTGGCACTGGGCTCATGTTACACATTACCATGAGATGTGTTCCCTAGAGCAGTGGCACTGGGCTCATGTTACACATTACCATGAGATGTGTTCACTAGAGCAGTGGCACTGGGCTCATGGTACACATTACCATGAGATGTGTTCCCTAGAGCAGTGGCACCGGGGATCATGTTACACATTACCATGAGATGTGTTCCCTAGAGCAGTGGAACTGGGCTCATGTTACACATTACCATGAGATGTGTTCCCTAGAGCAGTGGCACTGG